>NW_027314949.1:0-128238 GCF_023375885.2 Dermacentor andersoni | reverse complement strand
ACACACGCGAGACAGATAAACGACGTGCTAAGCATGCCGATGCTGCTATTCTAAGCACCCGCGCACGCATTTGTGCGAAAACGCGTTTTAAGCATGCACATGCACCTTTTGGTAGACGCGGATGAAGTTTTCTGCAAAACCACAAGATGTGCATGCAAATGGTGCTTTTGGCAGAACGCGCACGTGGATTTCTACCAAACGACGTGCTAAGCATGCCGATGCTGCTATTCTAAGCACCCGCGCACGCATTTGTGCGAAAACGCGTTTTAAGCATGCACATGCATCTTTTGGTAGACGCGGATGAAGTTTTCTGCAAAACCACAAGATGTGCATGCAAATGGTGCTTTTGGCAGAACGCGCACGTGGATTTCTACCAAACGACGTGCTAAGCATGCCGATGCTGCTATTTTTAGCACCCGCGCACGCATTTGTGCGAAAACGCGTTTTAAGCATGCACATGCATCTTTTGGTAGACGCGGATGAAGTTTTCTGCAAAACCACAAGATGTGCATGCAAATGGTGCTTTTTGCAGAACGCGCACGTGGATTTCTACCAAACGACGTGCTAAGCATGCCGATGCTGCTCTTTTTAGCACCCGCGCACAAATTTGTGCGAAAACGCGTTTTAAGCATGCACATGCATCTTTTGGTAGACGCGGATGAAGTTTTCTGCAAAACCACAAGATGTGCATGCAAATGGTGCTTTTTGCAGAACGCGCACGTGGATTTCTACCAAACGACGTGCTAAGCATGCCGATGCTGCTCTTTTTAGCACCCGCGCACGCATTTGTGCGAAAACGCGTTTTAAGCATGCACATGCATCTTTTGGTAGACGCGCATGAAGTTTTCTGCAAAACCACAAGATGTGCATGCAAATGGTGCTTTTGGCAGAACGGGCACGTGGATTTCTACCAAACGACGTGCTAAGCATGCCGATGCTGCTCTTTTTAGCACCCGCGCACGCATTTGTGCGAAAACGCGTTTTAAGCATGCACATGCATCTTTTGGTAGACGCGGATGAAGTTTTCTGCAAAACAACAGGATGTGCATGCAAATGGTGCTTTTGGCAGAACGCGCACGTGGATTTGTACCAAACGACGTGCTAAGCATGCCGATGCTGCTCTTTTTAGCACCCGCGCACAAATTTGTGCGAAAACGCGTTTTAAGCATGCACATGCATCTTTTGGTAGACGCGGATGAAGTTTTCTGCAAAACCACAAGATGTGCATGCAAATGGTGCTTTTTGCAGAACGCGCACGTGGATTTCTACCAAACGACGTGCTAAGCTTGCCGATGCTGCTCTTTTTAGCACCCGCGCACGGATTTGTGCGAAAACGCGTTTTAAGCATGCACATGCATCTTTTGGTAGACGCGGATGAAGTTTTCTGCAAAACCACAAGATGTGCATGCAAATGGTGCTTTTGGCAGAACGCGCACGTGGATTTCTACCAAACGACGTGCTAAGCATGCCGATGCTGCTCTTTTTAGCACCCGCGCACGCATTTGTGCGGAAACGCGTTTTGAGCATGCACATGCATCTTTTGGTAGACGCGGATGAAGTTTTCTGCAAAACCACAAGATGTGCATGCAAATGGTGCTTTTGGCAGAACGCGCACGTGGATTTCTACCAAACGACGTGCTAAGCATGCCGATGCTGCTATTTTTAGCACCCGCGCACGCATTTGTGCGAAAACGCGTTTTAAGCATGCACATGCATCTTTTGGTAGACGCGGATGAAGTTTTCTGCAAAACCACAAGATGTGCATGCAAATGGTGCTTTTTGCAGAACGCGCACGTGGATTTCTACCAAACGACGTGCTAAGCATGCCGATGCTGCTCTTTTTAGCACCCGCGCACAAATTTGTGCGAAAACGCGTTTTAAGCATGCACATGCATCTTTTGGTAGACGCGGATGAAGTTTTCTGCAAAACCACAAGATGTGCATGCAAATGGTGCTTTTTGCAGAACGCGCACGTGGATTTCTACCAAACGACGTGCTAAGCATGCCGATGCTGCTCTTTTTAGCACCCGCGCACGGATTTGTGCGAAAACGCGTTTTAAGCATGCACATGCATCTTTTGGTAGACGCGGATGAAGTTTTCTGCAAAACCACAAGATGTGCATGCAAATGGTGCTTTTGGCAGAACGCGCACGTGGATTTCTACCAAACGACGTGCTAAGCATGCCGATGCTGCTCTTTTTAGCACCCGCGCACGCATTTGTGCGAAAACGCGTTTTAAGCATGCACATGCATCTTTTGGTAGACGCGGATGAAGTTTTCTGCAAAACCACAAGATGTGCATGCAAATGGTGCTTTTTGCAGAACGCGCACGTGGATTTCTACCAAACGACGTGCTAAGCATGCCGATGCTGCTCTTTTTAGCACCCGCGCACGCATTTGTGCGAAAACGCGTTTTAAGCATGCACATGCATCTTTTGGTAGACGCGGATGAAGTTTTCTGCAAAACCACAAGATGTGCATGCAAATGGTGCTTTTGGCAGAACGCGCACGTGGATTTCTACCAAACGACGTGCTAAGCATGCCGATGCTGCTCTTTTTAGCACCCGCGCACAAATTTGTGCGAAAACGCGTTTTAAGCATGCACATGCATCTTTTGGTAGACGCGGATGAAGTTTTCTGCAAAACCACAAGATGTGCATGCAAATGGTGCTTTTTGCAGAACGCGCACGTGGATTTCTACCAAACGACGTGCTAAGCTTGCCGATGCTGCTCTTTTTAGCACCCGCGCACGGATTTGTGCGAAAACGCGTTTTAAGCATGCACATGCATCTTTTGGTAGACGCGGATGAAGTTTTCTGCAAAACCACAAGATGTGCATGCAAATGGTGCTTTTGGCAGAACGCGCACGTGGATTTCTACCAAACGACGTGCTAAGCATGCCGATGCTGCTCTTTTTAGCACCCGCGCACGCATTTGTGCGGAAACGCGTTTTGAGCATGCACATGCATCTTTTGGTAGACGCGGATGAAGTTTTCTGCAAAACCACAATATGTGCATGCAAATGGTGCTTTTTGCAGAACGCGCACGTGGATTTCTACCAAACGACGTGCTAAGCATGCCGATGCTGCTATTTTTAGCACCCGCGCACGCATTTGTGCGAAAACGCGTTTTAAGCAGGCACATGCATCATTTGGTAGACGCGGATGAAGTTTTCTGCAAAACCACAAGATGTGCATGCAAATGGTGCTTTTTGCAGAACGCGCACGTGGATTTCTACCAAACGACGTGCTAAGCATGCCGATGCTGCTCTTTTTAGCACCCGCGCACGGATTTGTGCGAAAACGCGTTTTAAGCATGCACATGCATCTTTTGGTAGACGCGGATGAAGTTTTCTGCAAAACCACAAGATGTGCATGCAAATGGTGCTTTTTGCAGAACGCGCACGTGGATTTCTACCAAACGACGTGCTAAGCATGCCGATGCTGCTATTCTAAGCACCCGCGCACGCATTTGTGCGAAAACGCGTTTTAAGCATGCACATGCACCTTTGGTAGACGCGGATGAAGTTTTCTGCAAAACCACAAGATGTGCATGCAAATGGTGCTTTTTGCAGAACGCGCACGTGGATTTCTACCAAACGACGTGCTAAGCATGCCGATGCTGCTCTTTTTAGCACCCGCGCACAAATTTGTGCGAAAACGCGTTTTAAGCATGCACATGCATCTTTTGGTAGACGCGGATGAAGTTTTCTGCAAAACCACAAGATGTGCATGCAAATGGTGCTTTTTGCAGAACGCGCACGTGGATTTCTACCAAACGACGTGCTAAGCATGCCGATGCTGCTCTTTTTAGCACCCGCGCACGCATTTGTGCGAAAACGCGTTTTAAGCATGCACATGCATCTTTTGGTAGACGCGCATGAAGTTTTCTGCAAAACCACAAGATGTGCATGCAAATGGTGCTTTTGGCAGAACGCGCACGTGGATTTCTACCAAACGACGTGCTAAGCATGCCGATGCTGCTCTTTTTAGCACCCGCGCACAAATTTGTGCGAAAACGCGTTTTAAGCATGCACATGCATCTTTTGGTAGACGCGGATGAAGTTTTCTGCAAAACCACAAGATGTGCATGCAAATGGTGCTTTTTGCAGAACGCGCACGTGGATTTCTACCAAACGACGTGCTAAGCATGCCGATGCTGCTCTTTTTAGCACCCGCGCACGCATTTGTGCGAAAACGCGTTTTAAGCATGCACATGCATCTTTTGGTAGACGCGCATGAAGTTTTCTGCAAAACCACAAGATGTGCATGCAAATGGTGCTTTTGGCAGAACGGGCACGTGGATTTCTACCAAACGACGTGCTAAGCATGCCGATGCTGCTCTTTTTAGCACCCGCGCACGCATTTGTGCGAAAACGCGTTTTAAGCATGCACATGCATCTTTTGGTAGACGCGGATGAAGTTTTCTGCAAAACAACAGGATGTGCATGCAAATGGTGCTTTTGGCAGAACGCGCACGTGGATTTGTACCAAACGACGTGCTAAGCATGCCGATGCTGCTCTTTTTAGCACCCGCGCACAAATTTGTGCGAAAACGCGTTTTAAGCATGCACATGCATCTTTTGGTAGACGCGGATGAAGTTTTCTGCAAAACCACAAGATGTGCATGCAAATGGTGCTTTTTGCAGAACGCGCACGTGGATTTCTACCAAACGACGTGCTAAGCTTGCCGATGCTGCTCTTTTTAGCACCCGCGCACGGATTTGTGCGAAAACGCGTTTTAAGCATGCACATGCATCTTTTGGTAGACGCGGATGAAGTTTTCTGCAAAACCACAAGATGTGCATGCAAATGGTGCTTTTGGCAGAACGCGCACGTGGATTTCTACCAAACGACGTGCTAAGCATGCCGATGCTGCTCTTTTTAGCACCCGCGCACGCATTTGTGCGGAAACGCGTTTTGAGCATGCACATGCATCTTTTGGTAGACGCGGATGAAGTTTTCTGCAAAACCACAAGATGTGCATGCAAATGGTGCTTTTGGCAGAACGCGCACGTGGATTTCTACCAAACGACGTGCTAAGCATGCCGATGCTGCTATTTTTAGCACCCGCGCACGCATTTGTGCGAAAACGCGTTTTAAGCATGCACATGCATCTTTTGGTAGACGCGGATGAAGTTTTCTGCAAAACCACAAGATGTGCATGCAAATGGTGCTTTTTGCAGAACGCGCACGTGGATTTCTACCAAACGACGTGCTAAGCATGCCGATGCTGCTCTTTTTAGCACCCGCGCACAAATTTGTGCGAAAACGCGTTTTAAGCATGCACATGCATCTTTTGGTAGACGCGGATGAAGTTTTCTGCAAAACCACAAGATGTGCATGCAAATGGTGCTTTTTGCAGAACGCGCACGTGGATTTCTACCAAACGACGTGCTAAGCATGCCGATGCTGCTCTTTTTAGCACCCGCGCACGCATTTGTGCGAAAACGCGTTTTAAGCATGCACATGCATCTTTTGGTAGACGCGGATGAAGTTTTCTGCAAAACCACAAGATGTGCATGCAAATGGTGCTTTTGGCAGAACGGGCACGTGGATTTCTACCAAACGACGTGCTAAGCATGCCGATGCTGCTCTTTTTAGCACCCGCGCACAAATTTGTGCGAAAACGCGTTTTAAGCATGCACATGCATCTTTTGGTAGACGCGGATGAAGTTTTCTGCAAAACCACAAGATGTGCATGCAAATGGTGCTTTTTGCAGAACGCGCACGTGGATTTCTACCAAACGACGTGCTAAGCTTGCCGATGCTGCTCTTTTTAGCACCCGCGCACGGATTTGTGCGAAAACGCGTTTTAAGCATGCACATGCATCTTTTGGTAGACGCGGATGAAGTTTTCTGCAAAACCACAAGATGTGCATGCAAATGGTGCTTTTGGCAGAACGCGCACGTGGATTTCTACCAAACGACGTGCTAAGCATGCCGATGCTGCTCTTTTTAGCACCCGCGCACGCATTTGTGCGGAAACGCGTTTTGAGCATGCACATGCATCTTTTGGTAGACGCGGATGAAGTTTTCTGCAAAACCACAAGATGTGCATGCAAATGGTGCTTTTTGCAGAACGCGCACGTGGATTTCTACCAAACGACGTGCTAAGCATGCCGATGCTGCTATTTTTAGCACCCGCGCACGCATTTGTGCGAAAACGCGTTTTAAGCAGGCACATGCATCATTTGGTAGACGCGGATGAAGTTTTCTGCAAAACCACAAGATGTGCATGCAAATGGTGCTTTTTGCAGAACGCGCACGTGGATTTCTACCAAACGACGTGCTAAGCATGCCGATGCTGCTCTTTTTAGCACCCGCGCACGGATTTGTGCGAAAACGCGTTTTAAGCATGCACATGCATCTTTTGGTAGACGCGGATGAAGTTTTCTGCAAAACCACAAGATGTGCATGCAAATGGTGCTTTTTGCAGAACGCGCACGTGGATTTCTACCAAACGACGTGCTAAGCATGCCGATGCTGCTATTCTAAGCACCCGCGCACGCATTTGTGCGAAAACGCGTTTTAAGCATGCACATGCACCTTTTGGTAGACGCGGATGAAGTTTTCTGCAAAACCACAAGATGTGCATGCAAATGGTGCTTTTGGCAGAACGCGCACGTGGATTTCTACCAAACGACGTGCTAAGCATGCCGATGCTGCTATTCTAAGCACCCGCGCTCGCATTTGTGCGAAAACGCGTTTTAAGCATGCACATGCATCTTTTGGTAGACGCGGATGAAGTTTTCTGCAAAACCACAATATGTGCATGCAAATGGTGCTTTTGGCAGAACGCGCACGTGGATTTCTACCAAACGACGTGCTAAGCATGCCGATGCTGCTATTTTTAGCACCCGCGCACGCATTTGTGCGAAAACGCGTTTTAAGCATGCACATGCATCTTTTGGTAGACGCGGATGAAGTTTTCTGCAAAACCACAAGATGTGCATGCAAATGGTGCTTTTTGCAGAACGCGCACGTGGATTTCTACCAAACGACGTGCTAAGCATGCCGATGCTGCTCTTTTTAGCACCCGCGCACAAATTTGTGCGAAAACGCGTTTTAAGCATGCACATGCATCTTTTGGTAGACGCGGATGAAGTTTTCTGCAAAAC
Organism: Dermacentor andersoni; assembly: GCF_023375885.2. Lineage (NCBI taxonomy): Eukaryota > Metazoa > Arthropoda > Arachnida > Ixodida > Ixodidae > Dermacentor > Dermacentor andersoni. The sequence goes on along the minus strand of NW_027314949.1, from coordinate 121,118 downwards.
CACAAGATGTGCATGCAAATGGTGCTTTTTGCAGAACGCGCACGTGGATTTCTACCAAACGACGTGCTAAGCATGCCGATGCTGCTCTTTTTAGCACCCGCGCACGCATTTGTGCGAAAACGCGTTTTAAGCATGCACATGCATCTTTTGGTAGACGCGCATGAAGTTTTCTGCAAAACCACAAGATGTGCATGCAAATGGTGCTTTTGGCAGAACGGGCACGTGGATTTCTACCAAACGACGTGCTAAGCATGCCGATGCTGCTCTTTTTAGCACCCGCGCACGCATTTGTGCGAAAACGCGTTTTAAGCATGCACATGCATCTTTTGGTAGACGCGGATGAAGTTTTCTGCAAAACAACAGGATGTGCATGCAAATGGTGCTTTTGGCAGAACGCGCACGTGGATTTGTACCAAACGACGTGCTAAGCATGCCGATGCTGCTCTTTTTAGCACCCGCGCACAAATTTGTGCGAAAACGCGTTTTAAGCATGCACATGCATCTTTTGGTAGACGCGGATGAAGTTTTCTGCAAAACCACAAGATGTGCATGCAAATGGTGCTTTTTGCAGAACGCGCACGTGGATTTCTACCAAACGACGTGCTAAGCTTGCCGATGCTGCTCTTTTTAGCACCCGCGCACGGATTTGTGCGAAAACGCGTTTTAAGCATGCACATGCATCTTTTGGTAGACGCGGATGAAGTTTTCTGCAAAACCACAAGATGTGCATGCAAATGGTGCTTTTGGCAGAACGCGCACGTGGATTTCTACCAAACGACGTGCTAAGCATGCCGATGCTGCTCTTTTTAGCACCCGCGCACGCATTTGTGCGGAAACGCGTTTTGAGCATGCACATGCATCTTTTGGTAGACGCGGATGAAGTTTTCTGCAAAACCACAAGATGTGCATGCAAATGGTGCTTTTGGCAGAACGCGCACGTGGATTTCTACCAAACGACGTGCTAAGCATGCCGATGCTGCTATTTTTAGCACCCGCGCACGCATTTGTGCGAAAACGCGTTTTAAGCATGCACATGCATCTTTTGGTAGACGCGGATGAAGTTTTCTGCAAAACCACAAGATGTGCATGCAAATGGTGCTTTTTGCAGAACGCGCACGTGGATTTCTACCAAACGACGTGCTAAGCATGCCGATGCTGCTCTTTTTAGCACCCGCGCACAAATTTGTGCGAAAACGTGTTTTAAGCATGCACATGCATCTTTTGGTAGACGCGGATGAAGTTTTCTGCAAAACCACAAGATGTGCATGCAAATGGTGCTTTTTGCAGAACGCGCACGTGGATTTCTACCAAACGACGTGCTAAGCATGCCGATGCTGCTCTTTTTAGCACCCGCGCACGCATTTGTGCGAAAACGCGTTTTAAGCATGCACATGCATCTTTTGGTAGACGCGGATGAAGTTTTCTGCAAAACCACAAGATGTGCATGCAAATGGTGCTTTTGGCAGAACGGGCACGTGGATTTCTACCAAACGACGTGCTAAGCATGCCGATGCTGCTCTTTTTAGCACCCGCGCACGCATTTGTGCGAAAACGCGTTTTAAGCATGCACATGCATCTTTTGGTAGACGCGGATGAAGTTTTCTGCAAAACAACAGGATGTGCATGCAAATGGTGCTTTTTGCAGAACGCGCACGTGGATTTCTACCAAACGACGTGCTAAGCATGCCGATGCTGCTCTTTTTAGCACCCGCGCACGCATTTGTGCGAAAACGCGTTTTAAGCATGCACATGCATCTTTTGGTAGACGCGGATGAAGTTTTCTGCAAAACCACAAGATGTGCATGCAAATGGTGCTTTTTGCAGAACGCGCACGTGGATTTCTACCAAACGACGTGCTAAGCATGCCGATGCTGCTCTTTTTAGCACCCGCGCACGGATTTGTGGGAAAACGCGTTTTAAGCATGCACATGCATCTTTTGGTAGACGCGGATGAAGTTTTCTGCAAAACCACAAGATGTGCATGCAAATGGTGCTTTTTGCAGAACGCGCACGTGGATTTCTACCAAACGACGTGCTAAGCATGCCGATGCTGCTATTCTAAGCACCCGCGCACGCATTTGTGCGAAAACGCGTTTTAAGCATGCACATGCACCTTTTGGTAGACGCGGATGAAGTTTTCTGCAAAACCACAAGATGTGCATGCAAATGGTGCTTTTTGCAGAACGCGCACGTGGATTTCTACCAAACGACGTGCTAAGCATGCCGATGCTGCTCTTTTTAGCACCCGCGCACGGATTTGTGCGAAAACGCGTTTTAAGCATGCCCATGCATCTTTTGGTAGACGCGGATGAAGTTTTCTGCAAAACCACGAGATGTGCATGCAAATGGTGCTTTTTGCAGAACGCGCACGTGGATTTCTACCAAACGACGTGCTAAGCATGCCGATGCTGCTCTTTTTAGCACCCGCGCACGGATTTGTGCGAAAACGCGTTTTAAGCATGCACATGCATCTTTTGGTAGACGCGGATGAAGTTTTCTGCAAAACCACAAGATGTGCATGCAAATGGTGCTTTTGGCAGAACGCGCACGTGGATTTCTACCAAACGACGTGCTAAGCATGCCGATGCTGCTATTTTTAGCACCCGCGCACGCATTTGTGCGAAAACGCGTTTTAAGCATGCACATGCATCTTTTGGTAGACGCGGATGAAGTTTTCTGCAAAACCACAAGATGTGCATGCAAATGGTGCTTTTTGCAGAACGCGCACGTGGATTTCTACCAAACGACGTGCTAAGCTTGCCGATGCTGCTCTTTTTAGCACCCGCGCACGGATTTGTGCGAAAACGCGTTTTAAGCATGCACATGCATCTTTTGGTAGACGCGGATGAAGTTTTCTGCAAAACCACAAGATGTGCATGCAAATGGTGCTTTTGGCAGAACGCGCACGTAGATTTCTACCAAACGACGTGCTAAGCATGCCGATGCTGCTCTTTTTAGCACCCGCGCACGCATTTGTGCGGAAACGCGTTTTAAGCATGCACATGCATCTTTTGGTAGACGCGGATGAAGTTTTCTGCAAAACCACAAGATGTGCATGCAAATGGTGCTTTTTGCAGAACGCGCACGTGGATTTCTACCAAACGACGTGCTAAGCATGCCGATGCTGCTCTTTTTAGCACCCGCGCACGGATTTGTGCGAAAACGCGTTTTAAGCATGCACATGCATCTTTTGGTAGACGCGGATGAAGTTTTCTGCAAAACCACAAGATGTGCATGCAAATGGTGCTTTTGGCAGAACGCGCACGTGGATTTCTACCAAACGACGTGCTAAGCATGCCGATGCTGCTCTTTTTAGCACCCGCGCACAAATTTGTGCGAAAACGCGTTTTAAGCATGCACATGCATCTTTTGGTAGACGCGGATGAAGTTTTCTGCAAAACCACAAGATGTGCATGCAAATGGTGCTTTTTGCAGAACGCGCACGTGGATTTCTACCAAACGACGTGCTAAGCTTGCCGATGCTGCTCTTTTTAGCACCCGCGCACGGATTTGTGCGAAAACGCGTTTTAAGCATGCACATGCATCTTTTGGTAGACGCGGATGAAGTTTTCTGCAAAACCACAAGATGTGCATGCAAATGGTGCTTTTGGCAGAACGCGCACGTGGATTTCTACCAAACGACGTGCTAAGCATGCCGATGCTGCTCTTTTTAGCACCCGCGCACAAATTTGTGCGAAAACGCGTTTTAAGCATGCACATGCATCTTTTGGTAGACGCGGATGAAGTTTTCTGCAAAACCACAAGATGTGCATGCAAATGGTGCTTTTTGCAGAACGCGCACGTGGATTTCTACCAAACGACGTGCTAAGCTTGCCGATGCTGCTCTTTTTAGCACCCGCGCACGGATTTGTGCGAAAACGCGTTTTAAGCATGCACATGCATCTTTTGGTAGACGCGGATGAAGTTTTCTGCAAAACCACAAGATGTGCATGCAAATGGTGCTTTTGGCAGAACGCGCACGTGGATTTCTACCAAACGACGTGCTAAGCATGCCGATGCTGCTCTTTTTAGCACCCGCGCACGCATTTGTGCGGAAACGCGTTTTGAGCATGCACATGCATCTTTTGGTAGACGCGGATGAAGTTTTCTGCAAAACCACAAGATGTGCATGCAAATGGTGCTTTTTGCAGAACGCGCACGTGGATTTCTACCAAACGACGTGCTAAGCATGCCGATGCTGCTATTTTTAGCACCCGCGCACGCATTTGTGCGAAAACGCGTTTTTAAGCAGGCACATGCATCATTTGGTAGACGCGGATGAAGTTTTCTGCAAAACCACAAGATGTGCATGCAAATGGTGCTTTTTGCAGAACGCGCACGTGGATTTCTACCAAACGACGTGCTAAGCATGCCGATGCTGCTCTTTTTAGCACCCGCGCACGGATTTGTGCGAAAACGCGTTTTAAGCATGCACATGCATCTTTTGGTAGACGCGGATGAAGTTTTCTGCAAAACCACAAGATGTGCATGCAAATGGTGCTTTTTGCAGAACGCGCACGTGGATTTCTACCAAACGACGTGCTAAGCATGCCGATGCTGCTATTCTAAGCACCCGCGCACGCATTTGTGCGAAAACGCGTTTTAAGCATGCACATGCACCTTTTGGTAGACGCGGATGAAGTTTTCTGCAAAACCACAAGATGTGCATGCAAATGGTGCTTTTGGCAGAACGCGCACGTGGATTTCTACCAAACGACGTGCTAAGCATGCCGATGCTGCTATTCTAAGCACCCGCGCTCGCATTTGTGCGAAAACGCGTTTTAAGCATGCACATGCATCTTTTGGTAGACGCGGATGAAGTTTTCTGCAAAACCACAATATGTGCATGCAAATGGTGCTTTTGGCAGAACGCGCACGTGGATTTCTACCAAACGACGTGCTAAGCATGCCGATGCTGCTATTTTTAGCACCCGCGCACGCATTTGTGCGAAAACGCGTTTTAAGCATGCACATGCATCTTTTGGTAGACGCGGATGAAGTTTTCTGCAAAACCACAAGATGTGCATGCAAATGGTGCTTTTTGCAGAACGCGCACGTGGATTTCTACCAAACGACGTGCTAAGCATGCCGATGCTGCTCTTTTTAGCACCCGCGCACAAATTTGTGCGAAAACGCGTTTTAAGCATGCACATGCATCTTTTGGTAGACGCGGATGAAGTTTTCTGCAAAACCACAAGATGTGCATGCAAATGGTGCTTTTTGCAGAACGCGCACGTGGATTTCTACCAAACGACGTGCTAAGCATGCCGATGCTGCTCTTTTTAGCACCCGCGCACGCATTTGTGCGAAAACGCGTTTTAAGCATGCACATGCATCTTTTGGTAGACGCGCATGAAGTTTTCTGCAAAACCACAAGATGTGCATGCAAATGGTGCTTTTGGCAGAACGGGCACGTGGATTTCTACCAAACGACGTGCTAAGCATGCCGATGCTGCTCTTTTTAGCACCCGCGCACGCATTTGTGCGAAAACGCGTTTTAAGCATGCACATGCATCTTTTGGTAGACGCGGATGAAGTTTTCTGCAAAACAACAGGATGTGCATGCAAATGGTGCTTTTGGCAGAACGCGCACGTGGATTTGTACCAAACGACGTGCTAAGCATGCCGATGCTGCTCTTTTTAGCACCCGCGCACAAATTTGTGCGAAAACGCGTTTTAAGCATGCACATGCATCTTTTGGTAGACGCGGATGAAGTTTTCTGCAAAACCACAAGATGTGCATGCAAATGGTGCTTTTTGCAGAACGCGCACGTGGATTTCTACCAAACGACGTGCTAAGCTTGCCGATGCTGCTCTTTTTAGCACCCGCGCACGGATTTGTGCGAAAACGCGTTTTAAGCATGCACATGCATCTTTTGGTAGACGCGGATGAAGTTTTCTGCAAAACCACAAGATGTGCATGCAAATGGTGCTTTTGGCAGAACGCGCACGTGGATTTCTACCAAACGACGTGCTAAGCATGCCGATGCTGCTCTTTTTAGCACCCGCGCACGCATTTGTGCGGAAACGCGTTTTGAGCATGCACATGCATCTTTTGGTAGACGCGGATGAAGTTTTCTGCAAAACCACAAGATGTGCATGCAAATGGTGCTTTTGGCAGAACGCGCACGTGGATTTCTACCAAACGACGTGCTAAGCATGCCGATGCTGCTATTTTTAGCACCCGCGCACGCATTTGTGCGAAAACGCGTTTTAAGCATGCACATGCATCTTTTGGTAGACGCGGATGAAGTTTTCTGCAAAACCACAAGATGTGCATGCAAATGGTGCTTTTTGCAGAACGCGCACGTGGATTTCTACCAAACGACGTGCTAAGCATGCCGATGCTGCTCTTTTTAGCACCCGCGCACAAATTTGTGCGAAAACGTGTTTTAAGCATGCACATGCATCTTTTGGTAGACGCGGATGAAGTTTTCTGCAAAACCACAAGATGTGCATGCAAATGGTGCTTTTTGCAGAACGCGCACGTGGATTTCTACCAAACGACGTGCTAAGCATGCCGATGCTGCTCTTTTTAGCACCCGCGCACGCATTTGTGCGAAAACGCGTTTTAAGCATGCACATGCATCTTTTGGTAGACGCGGATGAAGTTTTCTGCAAAACCACAAGATGTGCATGCAAATGGTGCTTTTGGCAGAACGGGCACGTGGATTTCTACCAAACGACGTGCTAAGCATGCCGATGCTGCTCTTTTTAGCACCCGCGCACGCATTTGTGCGAAAACGCGTTTTAAGCATGCACATGCATCTTTTGGTAGACGCGGATGAAGTTTTCTGCAAAACAACAGGATGTGCATGCAAATGGTGCTTTTTGCAGAACGCGCACGTGGATTTCTACCAAACGACGTGCTAAGCATGCCGATGCTGCTCTTTTTAGCACCCGCGCACGCATTTGTGCGAAAACGCGTTTTAAGCATGCACATGCATCTTTTGGTAGACGCGGATGAAGTTTTCTGCAAAACCACAAGATGTGCATGCAAATGGTGCTTTTTGCAGAACGCGCACGTGGATTTCTACCAAACGACGTGCTAAGCATGCCGATGCTGCTCTTTTTAGCACCCGCGCACGGATTTGTGGGAAAACGCGTTTTAAGCATGCACATGCATCTTTTGGTAGACGCGGATGAAGTTTTCTGCAAAACCACAAGATGTGCATGCAAATGGTGCTTTTTGCAGAACGCGCACGTGGATTTCTACCAAACGACGTGCTAAGCATGCCGATGCTGCTATTCTAAGCACCCGCGCACGCATTTGTGCGAAAACGCGTTTTAAGCATGCACATGCACCTTTTGGTAGACGCGGATGAAGTTTTCTGCAAAACCACAAGATGTGCATGCAAATGGTGCTTTTTGCAGAACGCGCACGTGGATTTCTACCAAACGACGTGCTAAGCATGCCGATGCTGCTCTTTTTAGCACCCGCGCACGGATTTGTGCGAAAACGCGTTTTAAGCATGCCCATGCATCTTTTGGTAGACGCGGATGAAGTTTTCTGCAAAACCACGAGATGTGCATGCAAATGGTGCTTTTTGCAGAACGCGCACGTGGATTTCTACCAAACGACGTGCTAAGCATGCCGATGCTGCTCTTTTTAGCACCCGCGCACGGATTTGTGCGAAAACGCGTTTTAAGCATGCACATGCATCTTTTGGTAGACGCGGATGAAGTTTTCTGCAAAACCACAAGATGTGCATGCAAATGGTGCTTTTGGCAGAACGCGCACGTGGATTTCTACCAGACGACGTGCTAAGCATGCCGATGCTGCTATTTTTAGCACCCGCGCACGCATTTGTGCGAAAACGCGTTTTAAGCATGCACATGCATCTTTTGGTAGACGCGGATGAAGTTTTCTGCAAAACCACAAGATGTGCATGCAAATGGTGCTTTTTGCAGAACGCGCACGTGGATTTCTACCAAACGACGTGCTAAGCTTGCCGATGCTGCTCTTTTTAGCACCCGCGCACGGATTTGTGCGAAAACGCGTTTTAAGCATGCACATGCATCTTTTGGTAGACGCGGATGAAGTTTTCTGCAAAACCACAAGATGTGCATGCAAATGGTGCTTTTGGCAGAACGCGCACGTAGATTTCTACCAAACGACGTGCTAAGCATGCCGATGCTGCTCTTTTTAGCACCCGCGCACGCATTTGTGCGGAAACGCGTTTTAAGCATGCACATGCATCTTTTGGTAGACGCGGATGAAGTTTTCTGCAAAACCACAAGATGTGCATGCAAATGGTGCTTTTTGCAGAACGCGCACGTGGATTTCTACCAAACGACGTGCTAAGCATGCCGATGCTGCTCTTTTTAGCACCCGCGCACGGATTTGTGCGAAAACGCGTTTTAAGCATGCACATGCATCTTTTGGTAGACGCGGATGAAGTTTTCTGCAAAACCACAAGATGTGCATGCAAATGGTGCTTTTGGCAGAACGCGCACGTGGATTTCTACCAAACGACGTGCTAAGCATGCCGATGCTGCTCTTTTTAGCACCCGCGCACAAATTTGTGCGAAAACGCGTTTTAAGCATGCACATGCATCTTTTGGTAGACGCGGATGAAGTTTTCTGCAAAACCACAAGATGTGCATGCAAATGGTGCTTTTTGCAGAACGCGCACGTGGATTTCTACCAAACGACGTGCTAAGCATGCCGATGCTGCTCTTTTTAGCACCCGCGCACGGATTTGTGCGAAAACGCGTTTTAAGCATGCACATGCATCTTTTGGTAGACGCGGATGAAGTTTTCTGCAAAACCACAAGATGTGCATGCAAATGGTGCTTTTGGCAGAACGCGCACGTAGATTTCTACCAAACGACGTGCTAATCATGCCGATGCTGCTCTTTTTAGCACCCGCGCACGCATTTGTGCGAAAACGCGTTTTAAGCATGCACATGCATCTTTTGGTAGACGCGGATGAAGTTTTCTGCAAAACCACAAGATGTGCATGCAAATGGTGCTTTTTGCAGAACGCGCACGTGGATTTCTACCAAACGACGTGCTAAGCATGCCGATGCTGCTATTTTTAGCACCCGCGCACGCATTTGTGCGAAAACGCGTTTTAAGCATGCACATGCATCATTTGGTAGACGCGGATGAAGTTTTCTGCAAAACCACAAGATGTGCATGCAAATGGTGCTTTTTGCAGAACGCGCACGTGGATTTCTACCAAACGACGTGCTAAGCATGCCGATGCTGCTCTTTTTAGCACCCGCGCACGGATTTGTGCGAAAACGCGTTTTAAGCATGCACATGCATCTTTTGGTAGACGCGGATGAAGTTTTCTGCAAAACCACAAGATGTGCATGCAAATGGTGCTTTTGGCAGAACGCGCACGTAGATTTCTACCAAACGACGTGCTAATCATGCCGATGCTGCTCTTTTTAGCACCCGCGCACGCATTTGTGCGAAAACGCGTTTTAAGCATGCACATGCATCTTTTGGTAGACGCGGATGAAGTTTTCTGCAAAACCACAAGATGTGCATGCAAATGGTGCTTTTTGCAGAACGCGCACGTGGATTTCTACCAAACGACGTGCTAAGCATGCCGATGCTGCTATTTTTAGCACCCGCGCACGCATTTGTGCGAAAACGCGTTTTAAGCATGCACATGCATCATTTGGTAGACGCGGATGAAGTTTTCTGCAAAACCACAAATGTGCATGCAAATGGTGCTTTTTGCAGAACGCGCACGTGGATTTCTACCAAACGACGTGCTAAGCATGCCGATGCTGCTATTCTAAGCACCCGCGCACGCATTTGTGCGAAAACGCGTTTTAAGCATGCACATGCATCTTTTGGTAGACGCGGATGAAGTTTTCTGCAAAACCACAAGATGTGCATGCAAATGGTGCTTTTTGCAGAACGCGCACGTGGATTTCTACCAAACGACGTGCTAAGCATGCCGATGCTGCTCTTTTTAGCACCCGCGCACAAATTTGTGCGAAAACGCGTTTTAAGCATGCACATGCATCTTTTGGTAGACGCGGATGAAGTTTTCTGCAAAACCACGAGATGTGCATGCAAATGGTGCTTTTTGCAGAACGCGCACGTGGATTTCTACCAAACGACGTGCTAAGCATGCCGATGCTGCTCTTTTTAGCACCCGCGCACGGATTTGTGCGAAAACGCGTTTTAAGCATGCACATGCATCTTTTGGTAGACGCGGATGAAGTTTTCTGCAAAACCACAAGATGTGCATGCAAATGGTGCTTTTGGCAGAACGCGCACGTGGATTTCTACCAAACGACGTGCTAAGCATGCCGATGCTGCTATTTTTAGCACCCGCGCACGCATTTGTGCGAAAACGCGTTTTAAGCATGCACATGCATCTTTTGGTAGACGCGGATGAAGTTTTCTGCAAAACCACAAGATGTGCATGCAAATGGTGCTTTTTGCAGAATGCGCACGTGGATTTCTACCAAACGACGTGCTAAGCTTGCCGATGCTGCTCTTTTTAGCACCCGCGCACGGATTTGTGCGAAAACGCGTTTTAAGCATGCACATGCATCTTTTGGTAGACGCGGATGAAGTTTTCTGCAAAACCACAAGATGTGCATGCAAATGGTGCTTTTGGCAGAACGCGCACGTAGATTTCTACCAAACGACGTGCTAAGCATGCCGATGCTGCTCTTTTTAGCACCCGCGCACGCATTTGTGCGGAAACGCGTTTTAAGCATGCACATGCATCTTTTGGTAGACGCGGATGAAGTTTTCTGCAAAACCACAAGATGTGCATGCAAATGGTGCTTTTTGCAGAACGCGCACGTGGATTTCTACCAAACGACGTGCTAAGCATGCCGATGCTGCTCTTTTTAGCACCCGCGCACGGATTTGTGCGAAAACGCGTTTTAAGCATGCACATGCATCTTTTGGTAGACGCGGATGAAGTTTTCTGCAAAACCACAAGATGTGCATGCAAATGGTGCTTTTGGCAGAACGCGCACGTGGATTTCTACCAAACGACGTGCTAAGCATGCCGATGCTGCTCTTTTTAGCACCCGCGCACAAATTTGTGCGAAAACGCGTTTTAAGCATGCACATGCATCTTTTGGTAGACGCGGATGAAGTTTTCTGCAAAACCACAAGATGTGCATGCAAATGGTGCTTTTGGCAGAACGCGCACGTGGATTTCTACCAAACGACGTGCTAAGCATGCCGATGCTGCTCTTTTTAGCACCCGCGCACGCATTTGTGCGGAAACGCGTTTTGAGCATGCACATGCATCTTTTGGTAGACGCGGATGAAGTTTTCTGCAAAACCACAAGATGTGCATGCAAATGGTGCTTTTTGCAGAACGCGCACGTGGATTTCTACCAAACGACGTGCTAAGCATGCCGATGCTGCTCTTTTTAGCACCCGCGCACGGATTTGTGCGAAAACGCGTTTTAAGCATGCACATGCATCTTTTGGTATACGCGGATGAAGTTTTCTGCAAAACCACAAGATGTGCATGCAAATGGTGCTTTTGGCAGAACGCGCACGTAGATTTCTACCAAACGACGTGCTAATCATGCCGATGCTGCTCTTTTTAGCACCCGCGCACGCATTTGTGCGAAAACGCGTTTTAAGCATGCACATGCATCTTTTGGTAGACGCGGATGAAGTTTTCTGCAAAACCACAAGATGTGCATGCAAATGGTGCTTTTTGCAGAACGCGCACGTGGATTTCTACCAAACGACGTGCTAAGCATGCCGATGCTGCTATTTTTAGCACCCGCGCACGCATTTGTGCGAAAACGCGTTTTAAGCATGCACATGCATCATTTGGTAGACGCGGATGAAGTTTTCTGCAAAACCACAAGATGTGCATGCAAATGGTGCTTTTTGCAGAACGCGCACGTGGATTTCTACCAAACGACGTGCTAAGCATGCCGATGCTGCTCTTTTTAGCACCCGCGCACGGATTTGTGCGAAAACGCGTTTTAAGCATGCACATGCATCTTTTGTAGACGCGGATGAAGTTTTCTGCAAAACCACAAGATGTGCATGCAAATGGTGCTTTTGGCAGAACGCGCACGTAGATTTCTACCAAACGACGTGCTAATCATGCCGATGCTGCTCTTTTTAGCACCCGCGCACGCATTTGTGCGAAAACGCGTTTTAAGCATGCACATGCATCTTTTGGTAGACGCGGATGAAGTTTTCTGCAAAACCACAAGATGTGCATGCAAATGGTGATTTTTGCAGAACGCGCACGTGGATTTCTACCAAACGACGTGGTAAGCATGCCGATGCTGCTATTTTTAGCACCCGCGCACGCATTTGTGCGAAAACGCGTTTTAAGCATGCACATGCATCATTTGGTAGACGCGGATGAAGTTTTCTGCAAAACCACAAATGTGCATGCAAATGGTGCTTTTTGCAGAACGCGCACGTGGATTTCTACCAAACGACGTGCTAAGCATGCCGATGCTGCTATTCTAAGCACCCGCGCACGCATTTGTGCGAAAACGCGTTTTAAGCATGCACATGCACCTTTTGGTAGACGCGGATGAAGTTTTCTGCAAAACCACAAGATGTGCATGCAAATGGTGCTTTTGGCAGAACGCGCACGTGGATTTCTACCAAACGACGTGCTAAGCATGCCGATGCTGCTATTCTAAGCACCCGCGCACGCATTTGTGCGAAAACGCGTTTTAAGCATGCACATGCATCTTTTGGTAGACGCGGATGAAGTTTTCTGCAAAACCACAAGATGTGCATGCAAATGGTGCTTTTGGCAGAACGCGCACGTGGATTTCTACCAAACGACGTGCTAAGCATGCCGATGCTGCTATTTTTAGCACCCGCGCACGCATTTGTGCGAAAACGCGTTTTAAGCATGCACATGCATCTTTTGGTAGACGCGGATGAAGTTTTCTGCAAAACCACAAGATGTGCATGCAAATGGTGCTTTTTGCAGAACGCGCACGTGGATTTCTACCAAACGACGTGCTAAGCATGCCGATGCTGCTCTTTTTAGCACCCGCGCACAAATTTGTGCGAAAACGCGTTTTAAGCATGCACATGCATCTTTTGGTAGACGCGGATGAAGTTTTCTGCAAAACCACGAGATGTGCATGCAAATGGTGCTTTTTGCAGAACGCGCACGTGGATTTCTACCAAACGACGTGCTAAGCTTGCCGATGCTGCTCTTTTTAGCACCCGCGCACGGATTTGTGCGAAAACACGTTTTAAGCATGCACATGCATCATTTGGTAGACGCGGATGAAGTTTTCTGCAAAACCACAAGATGTGCATGCAAATGGTGCTTTTTGCAGAACGCGCACGTGGATTTCTACCAAACGACGTGCTAAGCTTGGCGATGCTGCTCTTTTTAGCACCCGCGCACGCATTTGTGCGAAAACGCGTTTTAAGCATGCATATGCACCTTTTGGTAGACGCGGATAAGTTTTCTGCAAAACCACAAGATGTGCATGCAAATGGTGCTTTTGGCAGAACGCGCACGTGGATTTCTACCAAACGACGTGCTAAGCATGCCGATGCTGCTATTCTAAGCACCCGCGCACGCATTTGTGCGAAAACGCGTTTTAAGCATGCACATGCATCTTTTGGTAGACGCGGATGAAGTTTTCTGCAAAACCACAAGATGTGCATGCAAATGGTGCTTTTGGCAGAACGCGCACGTAGATTTCTACCAAACGACGTGCTAATCATGCCGATGCTGCTCTTTTTAGCACCCGCGCACGCATTTGTGCGAAAACGCGTTTTAAGCATGCACATGCATCTTTTGGTAGACGCGGATGAAGTTTTCTGCAAAACCACAAGATGTGCATGCAAATGGTGCTTTTTGCAGAACGCGCACGTGGATTTCTACCAAACGACGTGGTAAGCATGCCGATGCTGCTATTTTTAGCACCCGCGCACGCATTTGTGCGAAAACGCGTTTTAAGCATGCACATGCATCATTTGGTAGACGCGGATGAAGTTTTCTGCAAAACCACAAGATGTGCATGCAAATGGTGCTTTTTGCAGAACGCGCACGTGGATTTCTACCAAACGACGTGCTAAGCATGCCGATGCTGCTCTTTTTAGCACCCGCGCACGGATTTGTGCGAAAACGCGTTTTAAGCATGCACATGCATCTTTTGGTAGACGCGGATGAAGTTTTCTGCAAAACCACAAGATGTGCATGCAAATGGTGCTTTTGGCAGAACGCGCACGTGGATTTCTACCAAACGACGTGCTAAGCATGCCGATGCTGCTATTCTAAGCACCCGCGCACGCATTTGTGCGAAAACGCGTTTTAAGCATGCACATGCATCTTTTGGTAGACGCAGATGAAGTTTTCTGCAAAACCACAAGATGTGCATGCAAATGGTGCTTTTGGCAGAACGCGCACGTGGATTTCTACAAACGACGTGCTAAGCATGCCGATGCTGCTATTTTTAGCACCCGCGCACGCATTTGTGCGAAAACGCGTTTTAAGCATGCACATGCATCTTTTGGTAGACGCGGATGAAGTTTTCTGCAAAACCACAAGATGTGCATGCAAATGGTGCTTTTTGCAGAACGCGCACGTGGATTTCTACAAACGACGTGCTAAGCATGCCGATGCTGCTCTTTTTAGCACCCGCGCACAAATTTGTGCGAAAACCGCGTTTTAAGCATGCACATGCATCTTTTGGTAGACGCGGATGAAGTTTTCTGCAAAACCCACGAGATGTGCATGCAAATGGTGCTTTTTGCAGAACGCGCACGTGGATTTCTACCAACGACGTGCTAAGCTTGCCGATGCTGCTCTTTTTAGCACCCGCGCACGGATTTGTGCGAAAACACGTTTTAAGCATGCACATGCATCATTTGGTAGACGCGGATGAAGTTTTCTGCAAAACCACAAGATGTGCATGCAAATGGTGCTTTTTGCAGAACGCGCACGTGGATTTCTACCAAACGACGTGCTAAGCTTGGCGATGCTGCTCTTTTTAGCACCCGCGCACGGATTTGTGCGAAAACGCGTTTTAAGCATACACATGCATCTTTTGGTAGACGCGGATGAAGTTTTCTGCAAAACCACAAGATGTGCATGCAAATGGTGATTTTGGCAGAACGCGCACGTAGATTTCTACCAAACGACGTGCTAAGCATGCCGATGCTGCTCTTTTTAGCACCCGCGCACGCATTTGTGCGGAAACGCGTTTTAAGCATGCACATGCATCTTTTGGTAGACGCGGATGAAGTTTTCTGCAAAACCACAAGATGTGCATGCAAATGGTGCTTTTTGCAGAACGCGCACGTGGATTTCTACCAAACGACGTGCTAAGCATGCCGATGCTGCTCTTTTTAGCACCCGCGCACGGATTTGTGCGAAAACGCGTTTTAAGCATGCACATGCATCTTTTGGTAGACGCGGATGAAGTTTTCTGCAAAACCACAAGATGTGCATGCAAATGGTGCTTTTTGCAGAACGCGCACGTGGATTTCTACCAAACGACGTACTAAGCATGCCGATGCTGCTCTTTTTAGCACCCGCGCACGCATTTGTGCGAAAACGCGTTTTAAGCATGCACATGCATCTTTTGGTAGACGCGGATGAAGTTTTCTGCAAAACCACAAGATGTGCATGCAAATGGTGCTTTTGGCAGAACGCGCACGTGGATTTCTACCAAACGACGTGCTAAGCATGCCGATGCTGCTCTTTTTAGCACCCGCGCACAAATTTGTGCGAAAACGCGTTTTAAGCATGCACATGCATCTTTTGGTAGACGCGGATGAAGTTTTCTGCAAAACCACAAGATGTGCATGCAAATGGTGCTTTTTGCAGAACGCGCACGTGGATTTCTACCAAACGACGTGCTAAGCTTGCCGATGCTGCTCTTTTTAGCACCCGCGCACGGATTTGTGCGAAAACGCGTTTTAAGCATGCACATGCATCTTTTGGTAGACGCGGATGAAGTTTTCTGCAAAACCACAAGATGTGCATGCAAATGGTGCTTTTGGCAGAACGCGCACGTGGATTTCTACCAAACGACGTGCTAAGCATGCCGATGCTGCTCTTTTTAGCACCCGCGCACGCATTTGTGCGGAAACGCGTTTTGAGCATGCACATGCATCTTTTGGTAGACGCGGATGAAGTTTTCTGCAAAACCACAAGATGTGCATGCAAATGGTGCTTTTGGCAGAACGCGCACGTGGATTTCTACCAAACGACGTGCTAAGCATGCCGATGCTGCTATTTTTAGCACCCGCGCACGCATTTGTGCGAAAACGCGTTTTAAGCATGCACATGCATCTTTTGGTAGACGCGGATGAAGTTTTCTGCAAAACCACAAGATGTGCATGCAAATGGTGCTTTTTGCAGAACGCGCACGTGGATTTCTACCAAACGACGTGCTAAGCATGCCGATGCTGCTCTTTTTAGCCCCCGCGCACAAATTTGTGCGAAAACGCGTTTTAAGCATGCACATGCATCTTTTGGTAGACGCGGATGAAGTTTTCTGCAAAACCACAAGATGTGCATGCAAATGGTGCTTTTTGCAGAACGCGCACGTGGATTTCTACCAAACGACGTGCTAAGCATGCCGATGCTGTTCTTTTTAGCACCCGCGCACGCATTTGTGCGAAAACGCGTTTTAAGCATGCACATGCATCTTTTGGTAGACGCGGATGAAGTTTTCTGCAAAACCACAAGATGTGCATGCAAATGGTGCTTTTGGCAGAACGGGCACGTGGATTTCTACCAAACGACGTGCTAAGCATGCCGATGCTGCTCTTTTTAGCACCCGCGCACGCATTTGTGCGAAAACGCGTTTTAAGCATGCACATGCATCTTTTGGTAGACGCGGATGAAGTTTTCTGCAAAACAACAGGATGTGCATGCAAATGGTGCTTTTTGCAGAACGCGCACGTGGATTTCTACCAAACGACGTGCTAAGCATGCCGATGCTGCTCTTTTTAGCACCCGCGCACGGATTTGTGCGAAAACGCGTTTTAAGCATGCACATGCATCTTTTGGTAGACACGGATGAAGTTTTCTGCAAAACCACGAGATGTGCATGCAAATGGTGCTTTTTGCAGAACGCGCACGTGGATTTCTACCAAACGACGTGCTAAGCATGCCGATGCTGCTCTTTTTAGCACCCGCGCACGGATTTGTGCGAAAACGCGTTTTAAGCATGCACATGCATCTTTTGGTAGACGCGGATGAAGTTTTCTGCAAAACCACAAGATGTGCATGCAAATGGTGCTTTTGGCAGAACGCGCACGTGGATTTCTACCAAACGACGTGCTAAGCATGCCGATGCTGCTATTTTTAGCACCCGCGCACGCATTTGTGCGAAAACGCGTTTTAAGCATGCACATGCATCTTTTGGTAGACGCGGATGAAGTTTTCTGCAAAACCACAAGATGTGCATGCAAATGGTGCTTTTTGCAGAACGCGCACGTGGATTTCTACCAAACGACGTGCTAAGCTTGGCGATGCTGCTCTTTTTAGCACCCGCGCACGGATTTGTGCGAAAACGCGTTTTAAGCATGCACATGCATCTTTTGGTAGACGCGGATGAAGTTTTCTGCAAAACCACAAGATGTGCATGCAAATGGTGCTTTTGGCAGAACGCGCACGTAGATTTCTACCAAACGACGTGCTAAGCATGCCGATGCTGCTCTTTTTAGCACCCGCGCACGCATTTGTGCGGAAACGCGTTTTAAGCATGCACATGCATCTTTTGGTAGACGCGGATGAAGTTTTCTGCAAAACCACAAGATGTGCATGCAAATGGTGCTTTTTGCAGAACGCGCACGTGGATTTCTACCAAACGACGTGCTAAGCATGCCGATGCTGCTCTTTTTAGCACCCGCGCACGGATTTGTGCAAAAACGCGTTTTAAGCATGCACATGCATCTTTTGGTAGACGCGGATGAAGTTTTCTGCAAAACCACAAGATGTGCATGCAAATGGTGCTTTTGGCAGAACGCGCACGTGGATTTCTACCAAACGACGTGCTAAGCATGCCGATGCTGCTCTTTTTAGCACCCGCGCACGCATTTGTGCGAAAACGCGTTTTAAGCATGCACATGCATCTTTTGGTAGACGCGGATGAAGTTTTCTGCAAAACCACAAGATGTGCATGCAAATGGTGCTTTTTGCAGAACGCGCACGTGGATTTCTACCAAACGACGTGCTAAGCCTGCCGATGCTGCTCTTTTTAGCACCCGCGCACGCATTTGTGCGAAAACGCGTTTTAAGCATGCACATGCATCTTTTGGTAGACGCGGATGAAGTTTTCTGCAAAACCACAAGATGTGCATGCAAATGGTGCTTTTGGCAGAACGCGCACGTGGATTTCTACCAAACGACGTGCTAAGCATGCCGATGCTGCTCTTTTTAGCACCCGCGCACAAATTTGTGCGAAAACGCGTTTTAAGCATGCACATGCATCTTTTGGTAGACGCGGATGAAGTTTTCTGCAAAACCACAAGATGTGCATGCAAATGGTGCTTTTTGCAGAACGCGCACGTGGATTTCTACCAAACGACGTGCTAAGCTTGCCGATGCTGCTCTTTTTAGCACCAGCGCACGGATTTGTGCGAAAACGCGTTTTAAGCATGCACATGCATCTTTTGGTAGACGCGGATGAAGTTTTCTGCAAAACCACAAGATGTGCATGCAAATGGTGCTTTTGGCAGAACGCGCACGTGGATTTCTACCAAACGACGTGCTAAGCATGCCGATGCTGCTCTTTTTAGCACCCGCGCACGCATTTGTGCGGAAACGCGTTTTGAGCATGCACATGCATCTTTTGGTAGACGCGGATGAAGTTTTCTGCAAAACCACAAGATGTGCATGCAAATGGTGCTTTTTGCAGAACGCGCACGTGGATTTCTACCAAACGACGTGCTAAGCATGCCGATGCTGCTCTTTTTAGCACCCGCGCACGGATTTGTGCGAAAACGCGTTTTAAGCATGCACATGCATCTTTTGGTAGACGCGGATGAAGTTTTCTGCAAAACCACAAGATGTGCATGCAAATTGTGCTTTTTGCAGAACGCGCACGTGGATTTCTACCAAACGACGTGCTAAGCATGCCGATGCTGCTATTCTAAGCACCCGCGCACGCATTTGTGCGAAAACGCGTTTTAAGCATGCACATGCACCTTTTGGTAGACGCGGATGAAGTTTTCTGCAAAACCACAAGATGTGCATGCAAATGGTGCTTTTGGCAGAACGCGCACGTGGATTTCTACCAAACGACGTGCTAAGCATGCCGATGCTGCTATTCTAAGCACCCGCGCACGCATTTGTGCGAAAACGCGTTTTAAGCATGCACATGCATCTTTTGGTAGACGCGGATGAAGTTTTCTGCAAAACCACAAGATGTGCATGCAAATGGTGCTTTTGGCAGAACGCGCACGTGGATTTCTACCAAACGACGTGCTAAGCATGCCGATGCTGCTATTTTTAGCACCCGCGCACGCATTTGTGCGAAAACGCGTTTTAAGCATGCACATGCATCTTTTGGTAGACGCGGATGAAGTTTTCTGCAAAACCACAAGATGTGCATGCAAATGGTGCTTTTTGCAGAACGCGCACGTGGATTTCTACCAAACGACGTGCTAAGCATGCCGATGCTGCTCTTTTTAGCACCCGCGCACAAATTTGTGCGAAAACGCGTTTTAAGCATGCACATGCATCTTTTGGTAGACGCGGATGAAGTTTTCTGCAAAACCACAAGATGTGCATGCAAATGGTGCTTTTTGCAGAACGCGCACGTGGATTTCTACCAAACGACGTGCTAAGCATGCCGATGCTGCTCTTTTTAGCACCCGCGCACGCATTTGTGCGAAAACGCGTTTTAAGCATGCACATGCATCTTTTGGTAGACGCGCATGAAGTTTTCTGCAAAACCACAAGATGTGCATGCAAATGGTGCTTTTGGCAGAACGGGCACGTGGATTTCTACCAAACGACGTGCTAAGCATGCCGATGCTGCTCTTTTTAGCACCCGCGCACGCATTTGTGCGAAAACGCGTTTTAAGCATGCACATGCATCTTTTGGTAGACGCGGATGAAGTTTTCTGCAAAACAACAGGATGTGCATGCAAATGGTGCTTTTTGCAGAACGCGCACGTGGATTTCTACCAAACGACGTGCTAAGCATGCCGATGCTGCTCTTTTTAGCACCCGCGCACGCATTTGTGCGAAAACGCGTTTTAAGCATGCACATGCATCTTTTGGTAGACGCGGATGAAGTTTTCTGCAAAACCACAAGATGTGCATGCAAATGGTGCTTTTTGCAGAACGCGCACGTGGATTTCTACCAAACGACGTGCTAAGCATGCCGATGCTGCTCTTTTTAGCACCCGCGCACGGATTTGTGCGAAAACGCGTTTTAAGCATGCACATGCATCTTTTGGTAGACGCGGATGAAGTTTTCTGCAAAACCACAAGATGTGCATGCAAATGGTGCTTTTTGCAGAACGCGCACGTGGATTTCTACCAAACTACGTGCTAAGCATGCCGATGCTGCTCTTTTTAGCACCCGCGCACGCATTTGTGCGAAAACGCGTTTTAAGCATGCACATGCATCTTTTGGTAGACGCGGATGAAGTTTTCTGCAAAACCACAAGATGTGCATGCAAATGGTGCTTTTGGCAGAACGCGCACGTGGATTTCTACCAAACGACGTGCTAAGCATGCCGATGCTGCTCTTTTTAGCACCCGCGCACAAATTTGTGCGAAAACGCGTTTTAAGCATGCACATGCATCTTTTGGTAGACGCGGATGAAGTTTTCTGCAAAACCACAAGATGTGCATGCAAATGGTGCTTTTTGCAGAACGCGCACGTGGATTTCTACCAAACGACGTGCTAAGCTTGCCGATGCTGCTCTTTTTAGCACCCGCGCACGGATTTGTGCGAAAACGCGTTTTAAGCATGCACATGCATCTTTTGGTAGACGCGGATGAAGTTTTCTGCAAAACCACAAGATGTGCATGCAAATGGTGCTTTTGGCAGAACGCGCACGTGGATTTCTACCAAACGACGTGCTAAGCATGCCGATGCTGCTATTTTTAGCACCCGCGCACGCATTTGTGCGAAAACGCGTTTTGAGCATGCACATGCATCTTTTGGTAGACGCGGATGAAGTTTTCTGCAAAACCACGAGATGTGCATGCAAATGGTGCTTTTTGCAGAACGCGCACGTGGATTTCTACCAAACGACGTGCTAAGCATGCCGATGCTGCTCTTTTTAGCACCCGCGCACGGATTTGTGCGAAAACGCGTTTTAAGCATGCACATGCATCTTTTGGTAGACGCGGATGAAGTTTTCTGCAAAACCACAAGATGTGCATGCAAATGGTGCTTTTGGCAGAACGCGCACGTGGATTTCTACCAAACGGCGTGCTAAGCATGCCGATGCTGCTATTTTTAGCACCCGCGCACGCATTTGTGCGAAAACGCGTTTTAAGCATGCACATGCATCTTTTGGTAGACGCGGATGAAGTTTTCTGCAAAACCACAAGATGTGCATGCAAATGGTGCTTTTTGCAGAACGCGCACGTGGATTTCTACCAAACGACGTGCTAAGCTTGCCGATGCTGCTCTTTTTAGCACCCGCGCACGGATTTGTGCGAAAACGCGTTTTAAGCATGCACATGCATCTTTTGGTAGACGCGGATGAAGTTTTCTGCAAAACCACAAGATGTGCATGCAAATGGTGCTTTTGGCAGAACGCGCACGTAGATTTCTACCAAACGACGTGCTAAGCATGCCGATGCTGCTCTTTTTAGCACCCGCGCACGCATTTGTGCGGAAACGCGTTTTAAGCATGCACATGCATCTTTTGGTAGACGCGGATGAAGTTTTCTGCAAAACCACAAGATGTGCATGCAAATGGTGCTTTTTGCAGAACGCGCACGTGGATTTCTACCAAACGACGTGCTAAGCATGCCGATGCTGCTCTTTTTAGCACCCGCGCACGGATTTGTGCGAAAACGCGTTTTAAGCATGCACATGCATCTTTTGGTAGACGCGGATGAAGTTTTCTGCAAAACCACAAGATGTGCATGCAAATGGTGCTTTTGGCAGAACGCGCACGTGGATTTCTACCAAACGACGTGCTAAGCATGCCGATGCTGCTCTTTTTAGCACCCGCGCACGCATTTGTGCGAAAACGCGTTTTAAGCATGCACATGCATCTTTTGGTAGACGCGGATGAAGTTTTCTGCAAAACCACAAGATGTGCATGCAAATGGTGCTTTTTGCAGAACGCGCACGTGGATTTCTACCAAACGACGTGCTAAGCATGCCGATGCTGCTCTTTTTAGCACCCGCGCACGCATTTGTGCGAAAACGCGTTTTAAGCATGCACATGCATCTTTTGGTAGACGCGGATGAAGTTTTCTGCAAAACCACAAGATGTGCATGCAAATGGTGCTTTTGGCAGAACGCGCACGTGGATTTCTACCAAACGACGTGCTAAGCATGCCGATGCTGCTCTTTTTAGCACCCGCGCACAAATTTGTGCGAAAACGCGTTTTAAGCATGCACATGCATCTTTTGGTAGACGCGGATGAAGTTTTCTGCAAAACCACAAGATGTGCATGCAAATGGTGCTTTTGGCAGAACGCGCACGTGGATTTCTACCAAACGACGTGCTAAGCATGCCGATGCTGCTCTTTTTAGCACCCGCGCACGCATTTGTGCGGAAACGCGTTTTGAGCATGCACATGCATCTTTTGGTAGACGCGGATGAAGTTTTCTGCAAAACCACAAGATGTGCACGCAAATGGTGCTTTTTGCAGAACGCGCACGTGGATTTCTACCAAACGACGTGCTAAGCATGCCGATGCTGCTCTTTTTAGCACCCGCGCACGGATTTGTGCGAAAACGCGTTTTAAGCATGCACATGCATCTTTTGGTAGACGCGGATGAAGTTTTCTGCAAAACCACAAGATGTGCATGCAAATGGTGCTTTTGGCAGAACGCGCACGTAGATTTCTACCAAACGACGTGCTAATCATGCCGATGCTGCTCTTTTTAGCACCCGCGCACGCATTTGTGCGAAAACGCGTTTTAAGCATGCACATGCATCTTTTGGTAGACGCGGATGAAGTTTTCTGCAAAACCACAAGATGTGCATGCAAATGGTGCTTTTTGCAGAACGCGCACGTGGATTTCTACCAAACGACGTGCTAAGCATGCCGATGCTGCTATTTTTAGCACCCGCGCACGCATTTGTGCGAAAACGCGTTTTAAGCATGCACATGCATCATTTGGTAGACGCGGATGAAGTTTTCTGCAAAACAACAAGATGTGCATGCAAATGGTGCTTTTTGCAGAACGCGCACGTGGATTTCTACCAAACGACGTGCTAAGCATGCCGATGCTGCTCTTTTTAGCACCCGCGCACGGATTTGTGCGAAAACGCGTTTTAAGCATGCACATGCATCTTTTGGTAGACGCGGATGAAGTTTTCTGCAAAACCACAAGATGTGCATGCAAATGGTGCTTTTGGCAGAACGCGCACGTAGATTTCTACCAAACGACGTGCTAATCATGCCGATGCTGCTCTTTTTAGCACCCGCGCACGCATTTGTGCGAAAACGCGTTTTAAGCATGCACATGCATCTTTTGGTAGACGCGGATGAAGTTTTCTGCAAAACAACAGGATGTGCATGCAAATGGTGCTTTTTGCAGAACGCGCACGTGGATTTCTACCAAACGACGTGCTAAGCATGCCGATGCTGCTCTTTTTAGCACCCGCGCACGGATTTGTGCGAAAACGCGTTTTAAGCATGCACATGCATCTTTTGGTAGACGCGGATGAAGTTTTCTGCAAAACCACAAGATGTGCATGCAAATGGTGCTTTTTGCAGAACGCGCACGTGGATTTCTACCAAACGACGTGCTAAGCATGCCGATGCTGCTATTCTAAGCACCCGCGCACGCATTTGTGCGAAAACGCGTTTTAAGCATGCACATGCACCTTTTGGTAGACGCGGATGAAGTTTTCTGCAAAACCACAAGATGTGCATGCAAATGGTGCTTTTGGCAGAACGCGCACGTGGATTTCTACCAAACGACGTGCTAAGCATGCCGATGCTGCTATTCTAAGCACCCGCGCACGCATTTGTGCGAAAACGCGTTTTAAGCATGCACATGCATCTTTTGGTAGACGCGGATGAAGTTTTCTGCAAAACCACAAGATGTGCATGCAAATGGTGCTTTTGGCAGAACGCGCACGTGGATTTCTACCAAACGACGTGCTAAGCATGCCGATGCTGCTATTTTTAGCACCCGCGCACGCATTTGTGCGAAAACGCGTTTTAAGCATGCACATGCATCTTTTGGTAGACGCGGATGAAGTTTTCTGCAAAACCACAAGATGTGCATGCAAATGGTGCTTTTTGCAGAACGCGCACGTGGATTTCTACCAAACGACGTGCTAAGCATGCCGATGCTGCTCTTTTTAGCACCCGCGCACAAATTTGTGCGAAAACGCGTTTTAAGCATGCACATGCATCTTTTGGTAGACGCGGATGAAGTTTTCTGCAAAACCACGAGATGTGCATGCAAATGGTGCTTTTTGCAGAACGCGCACGTGGATGTCTACCAAACGACGTGCTAAGCTTGCCGATGCTGCTCTTTTTAGCACCCGCGCACGGATTTGTGCGAAAACACGTTTTAAGCATGCACATGCATCATTTGGTAGACGCGGATGAAGTTTTCTGCAAAACCACAAGATGTGCATGCAAATGGTGCTTTTTGCAGAACGCGCACGTGGATTTCTACCAAACGACGTGCTAAGCTTGGCGATGCTGCTCTTTTTAGCACCCGCGCACGGATTTGTGCGAAAACGCGTTTTAAGCATGCACATGCATCTTTTGGTAGACGCGGATGAAGTTTTCTGCAAAACCACAAGATGTGCATGCAAATGGTGCTTTTGGCAGAACGCGCACGTAGATTTCTACCAAACGACGTGCTAAGCATGCCGATGCTGCTCTTTTTAGCACCCGCGCACGCATTTGTGCGGAAACGCGTTTTAAGCATGCACATGCATCTTTTGGTAGACGCGGATGAAGTTTTCTGCAAAACCACAAGATGTGCATGCAAATGGTGCTTTTTGCAGAACGCGCACGTGGATTTCTACCAAACGACGTGCTAAGCATGCCGATGCTGCTCTTTTTAGCACCCGCGCACGGATTTGTGCGAAAACGCGTTTTAAGCATGCACATGCATCTTTTGGTAGACGCGGATGAAGTTTTCTGCAAAACCACAAGATGTGCATGCAAATGGTGCTTTTGGCAGAACGCGCACGTGGATTTCTACCAAACGACGTGCTAAGCATGCCGATGCTGCTCTTTTTAGCACCCGCGCACGCATTTGTGCGAAAACGCGTTTTAAGCATGCACATGCATCTTTTGGTAGACGCGGATGAAGTTTTCTGCAAAACCACAAGATGTGCATGCAAATGGTGCTTTTTGCAGAACGCGCACGTGGATTTCTACCAAACGACGTGCTAAGCATGCCGATGCTGCTCTTTTTAGCACCCGCGCACGCATTTGTGCGAAAACGCGTTTTAAGCATGCACATGCATCTTTTGGTAGACGCGGATGAAGTTTTCTGCAAAACCACAAGATGTGCATGCAAATGGTGCTTTTGGCAGAACGCGCACGTGGATTTCTACCAAACGACGTGCTAAGCATGCCGATGCTGCTCTTTTTAGCACCCGCGCACAAATTTGTGCGAAAACACGTTTTAAGCATGCACATGCATCTTTTGGTAGACGCGGATGAAGTTTTCTGCAAAACCACAAGATGTGCATGCAAATGGTGCTTTTTGCAGAACGCCCACGTGGATTTCTACCAAACGACGTGCTAAGCTTGCCGATGCTGCTCTTTTTAGCACCCGCGCACGGATTTGTGCGAAAACGCGTTTTAAGCATGCACATGCATCTTTTGGTAGACGCGGATGAAGTTTTCTGCAAAACCACAAGATGTGCATGCAAATGGTGCTTTTGGCAGAACGCGCACGTGGATTTCTACCAAACGACGTGCTAAGCATGCCGATGCTGCTCTTTTTAGCACCCGCGCACGCATTTGTGCGGAAACGCGTTTTGAGCATGCACATGCATCTTTTGGTAGACGCGGATGAAGTTTTCTGCAAAACCACAAGATGTGCATGCAAATGGTGCTTTTTGCAGAACGCGCACGTGGATTTCTACCAAACGACGTGCTAAGCATGCCGATGCTGCTCTTTTTAGCACCCACGCACGGATTTGTGCGAAAACGCGTTTTAAGCATGCACATGCATCTTTTGGTAGACGCGGATGAAGTTTTCTGCAAAACCACAAGATGTGCATGCAAATGGTGCTTTTGGCAGAACGCGCACGTAGATTTCTACCAAACGACGTGCTAATCATGCCGATGCTGCTCTTTTTAGCACCCGCGCACGCATTTGTGCGAAAACGCGTTTTAAGCATGCACATGCATCTTTTGGTAGACGCGGATGAAGTTTTCTGCAAAACCACAAGATGTGCATGCAAATGGTGCTTTTTGCAGAACGCGCACGTGGATTTCTACCAAACGACGTGCTAAGCATGCCGATGCTGCTATTTTTAGCACCCGCGCACGCATTTGTGCGAAAACGCGTTTTAAGCATGCACATGCATCATTTGGTAGACGCGGATGAAGTTTTCTGCAAAACCACAAGATGTGCATGCAAATGGTGCTTTTTGCAGAACGCGCACGTGGATTTCTACCAAACGACGTGCTAAGCATGCCGATGCTGCTCTTTTTAGCACCCGCGCACGGATTTGTGCGAAAACGCGTTTTAAGCATGCACATGCATCTTTTGGTAGACGCGGATGAAGTTTTCTGCAAAACCACAAGATGTGCATGCAAATGGTGCTTTTTGCAGAACGCGCACGTGGATTTCTACCAAACGACGTGCTAAGCATGCCGATGCTGCTATTCTAAGCACCCGCGCACGCATTTGTGCGAAAACGCGTTTTAAGCATGCACATGCACCTTTTGGTAGACGCGGATGAAGTTTTCTGCAAAACCACAAGATGTGCATGCAAATGGTGCTTTTGGCAGAACGCGCACGTGGATTTCTACCAAACGACGTGCTAAGCATGCCGATGCTGCTATTCTAAGCACCCGCGCACGCATTTGTGCGAAAACGCGTTTTAAGCATGCACATGCATCTTTTGGTAGACGCGGATGAAGTTTTCTGCAAAACCACAAGATGTGCATGCAAATGGTGCTTTTGGCAGAACGCGCACGTGGATTTCTACCAAACGACGTGCTAAGCATGCCGATGCTGCTATTTTTAGCACCCGCGCACGCATTTGTGCGAAAACGCGTTTTAAGCATGCACATGCATCTTTTGGTAGACGCGGATGAAGTTTTCTGCAAAACCACAAGATGTGCATGCAAATGGTGCTTTTTGCAGAACGCGCACGTGGATTTCTACCAAACGACGTGCTAAGCATGCCGATGCTGCTCTTTTTAGCACCCGCGCCCAAATTTGTGCGAAAACGCGTTTTAAGCATGCACATGCATCTTTTGGTAGACGCGGATGAAGTTTTCTGCAAAACCACAAGATGTGCATGCAAATGGTGCTTTTTGCAGAACGCGCACGTGGATTTCTACCAAACGACGTGCTAAGCATGCCGATGCTGCTCTTTTTAGCACCCGCGCACGCATTTGTGCGAAAACGCGTTTTAAGCATGCACATGCATCTTTTGGTAGACGCGCATGAAGTTTTCTGCAAAACCACAAGATGTGCATGCAAATGGTGCTTTTGGCAGAACGGGCACGTGGATTTCTACCAAACGACGTGCTAAGCATGCCGATGCTGCTCTTTTTAGCACCCGCGCACGCATTTGTGCGAAAACGCGTTTTAAGCATGCACATGCATCTTTTGGTAGACGCGGATGAAGTTTTCTGCAAAACAACAGGATGTGCATGCAAATGGTGCTTTTTGCAGAACGCGCACGTGGATTTCTACCAAACGACGTGCTAAGCATGCCGATGCTGCTCTTTTTAGCACCCGCGCACGGATTTGTGCGAAAACGCGTTTTAAGCATGCACATGCATCTTTTGGTAGACGCGGATGAAGTTTTCTGCAAAACCACAAGATGTGCATGCAAATGGTGCTTTTTGCAGAACGCGCACGTGGATTTCTACCAAACGACGTGCTAAGCATGCCGATGCTGCTATTCTAAGCACCCGCGCACGCATTTGTGCGAAAACGCGTTTTAAGCATGCACATGCTCCTTTTGGTAGACGCGGATGAAGTTTTCTGCAAAACCACAAGATGTGCATGCAAATGGTGCTTTTGGCAGAACGCGCACGTGGATTTCTACCAAACGACGTGCTAAGCATGCCGATGCTGCTATTCTAAGCACCCGCGCACGCATTTGTGCGAAAACGCGTTTTAAGCATGCACATGCATCTTTTGGTAGACGCGGATGAAGTTTTCTGCAAAACCACAAGATGTGCATGCAAATGGTGCTTTTGGCAGAACGCGCACGTGGATTTCTACCAAACGACGTGCTAAGCATGCCGATGCTGCTATTTTTAGCACCCGCGCACGCATTTGTGCGAAAACGCGTTTTAAGCATGCACATGCATCTTTTGGTAGACGCGGATGAAGTTTTCTGCAAAACCACAAGATGTGCATGCAAATGGTGCTTTTGGCAGAACGCGCACGTAGATTTCTACCAAACGACGTGCTAAGCATGCCGATGCTGCTCTTTTTAGCACCCGCGCACGCATTTGTGCGGAAACGCGTTTTAAGCATGCACATGCATCTTTTGGTAGACGCGGATGAAGTTTTCTGCAAAACCACAAGATGTGCATGCAAATGGTGCTTTTTGCAGAACGCGCACGTGGATTTCTACCAAACGACGTGCTAAGCATGCCGATGCTGCTCTTTTTAGCACCCGCGCACGGATTTGTGCGAAAACGCGTTTTAAGCATGCACATGCATCTTTTGGTAGACGCGGATGAAGTTTTCTGCAAAACCACAAGATGTGCATGCAAATGGTGCTTTTGGCAGAACGCGCACGTGGATTTCTACCAAACGACGTGCTAAGCATACCGATGCTGCTCTTTTTAGCACCCGCGCACGCATTTGTGCGAAAACGCGTTTTAAGCATGCACATGCATCTTTTGGTAGACGCGGATGAAGTTTTCTGCAAAACCACAAGATGTGCATGCAAATGGTGCTTTTTGCAGAACGCGCACGTGGATTTCTACCAAACGACGTGCTAAGCATGCCGATGCTGCTCTTTTTAGCACCCGCGCACGCATTTGTGCGAAAACGCGTTTTAAGCATGCACATGCATCTTTTGGTAGACGCGGATGAAGTTTTCTGCAAAACCACAAGATGTGCATGCAAATGGTGCTTTTGGCAGAACGCGCACGTGGATTTCTACCAAACGACGTGCTAAGCATGCCGATGCTGCTCTTTTTAGCACCCGCGCACAAATTTGTGCGAAAACACATTTTAAGCATGCACATGCATCTTTTGGTAGACGCGGATGAAGTTTTCTGCAAAACCACAAGATGTGCATGCAAATGGTGCTTTTTGCAGAACGCGCACGTGGATTTCTACCAAACGACGTGCTAAGCTTGCCGATGCTGCTCTTTTTAGCACCCGCGCACGGATTTGTGCGAAAACGCGTTTTAAGCATGCACATGCATCTTTTGGTAGACGCGGATGAAGTTTTCTGCAAAGCCACAAGATGTGCATGCAAATGGTGCTTTTGGCAGAACGCGCACGTGGATTTCTACCAAACGACGTGCTAAGCATGCCGATGCTGCTCTTTTTAGCACCCGCGCACGCATTTGTGCGGAAACGCGTTTTGAGCATGCACATGCATCTTTTGGTAGACGCGGATGAAGTTTTCTGCAAAACCACAAGATGTGCATGCAAATGGTGCTTTTTGCAGAACGCGCACGTGGATTTCTACCAAACGACGTGCTAAGCATGCCGATGCTGCTCTTTTTAGCACCCACGCACGGATTTGTGCGAAAACGCGTTTTAAGCATGCACATGCATCTTTTGGTAGACGCGGATGAAGTTTTCTGCAAAACCACAAGATGTGCATGCAAATGGTGCTTTTGGCAGAACGCGCACGTAGATTTCTACCAAACGACGTGCTAATCATGCCGATGCTGCTCTTTTTAGCACCCGCGCACGCATTTGTGCGAAAACGCGTTTTAAGCATGCACATGCATCTTTTGGTAGACGCGGATGAAGTTTTCTGCAAAACCACAAGATGTGCATGCAAATGGTGCTTTTTGCAGAACGCGCACGTGGATTTCTACCAAACGACGTGCTAAGCATGCCGATGCTGCTATTTTTAGCACCCGCGCACGCATTTGTGCGAAAACGCGTTTTAAGCATGCACATGCATCATTTGGTAGACGCGGATGAAGTTTTCTGCAAAACCACAAGATGTGCATGCAAATGGTGCTTTTTGCAGAACGCGCACGTGGATTTCTACCAAACGACGTGCTAAGCATGCCGATGCTGCTCTTTTTAGCACCCGCGCACGGATTTGTGCGAAAACGCGTTTTAAGCATGCACATGCATCTTTTGGTAGACGCGGATGAAGTTTTCTGCAAAACCACAAGATGTGCATGCAAATGGTGCTTTTTGCAGAACGCGCACGTGGATTTCTACCAAACGACGTGCTAAGCATGTCGATGCTGCTATTCTAAGCACCCGCGCACGCATTTGTGCGAAAACGCGTTTTAAGCATGCACATGCACCTTTTGGTAGACGCGGATGAAGTTTTCTGCAAAACCACAAGATGTGCATGCAAATGGTGCTTTTGGCAGAACGCGCACGTGGATTTCTACCAAACGACGTGCTAAGCATGCCGATGCTGCTATTCTAAGCACCCGCGCACGCATTTGTGCGAAAACGCGTTTTAAGCATGCACATGCATCTTTTGGTAGACGCGGATGAAGTTTTCTGCAAAACCACAAGATGTGCATGCAAATGGTGCTTTTGGCAGAACGCGCACGTGGATTTCTACCAAACGACGTGCTAAGCATGCCGATGCTGCTATTTTTAGCACCCGCGCACGCATTTGTGCGAAAACGCGTTTTAAGCATGCACATGCATCTTTTGGTAGACGCGGATGAAGTTTTCTGCAAAACCACAAGATGTGCATGCAAATGGTGCTTTTTGCAGAACGCGCACGTGGATTTCTACCAAACGACGTGCTAAGCATGCCGATGCTGCTCTTTTTAGCACCCGCGCACAAATTTGTGCGAAAACGCGTTTTAAGCATGCACATGCATCTTTTGGTAGACGCGGATGAAGTTTTCTGCAAAACCACAAGATGTGCATGCAAATGGTGCTTTTTGCAGAACGCGCACGTGGATTTCTACCAAACGACGTGCTAAGCATGCCGATGCTGCTCTTTTTAGCACCCGCGCACGCATTTGTGCGAAAACGCGTTTTAAGCATGCACATGCATCTTTTGGTAGACGCGCATGAAGTTTTCTGCAAAACCACAAGATGTGCATGCAAATGGTGCTTTTGGCAGAACGGGCACGTGGATTTCTACCAAACGACGTGCTAAGCATGCCGATGCTGCTCTTTTTAGCACCCGCGCACGCATTTGTGCGAAAACGCGTTTTAAGCATGCACATGCATCTTTTGGTAGACGCGGATGAAGTTTTCTGCAAAACAACAGGATGTGCATGCAAATGGTGCTTTTTGCAGAACGCGCACGTGGATTTCTACCAAACGACGTGCTAAGCATGCCGATGCTGCTCTTTTTAGCACCCGCGCACGCATTTGTGCGAAAACGCGTTTTAAGCATGCACATGCATCTTTTGGTAGACGCGGATGAAGTTTTCTGCAAAACCACAAGATGTGCATGCAAATGGTGCTTTTTGCAGAACGCGCACGTGGATTTCTACCAAACGACGTGCTAAGCATGCCGATGCTGCTCTTTTTAGCACCCGCGCACGGATTTGTGCGAAAACGCGTTTTAAGCATGCACATGCATCTTTTGGTAAACGCGGATGAAGTTTTCTGCAAAACCACAAGATGTGCATGCAAATGGTGCTTTTTGCAGAACGCGCACGTGGATTTCTACCAAACGACGTGCTAAGCATGCCGATGCTGCTATTCTAAGCACCCGCGCACGCATTTGTGCGAAAACGCGTTTTAAGCATGCACATGCACCTTTTGGTAGACGCGGATGAAGTTTTCTGCAAAACCACAAGATGTGCATGCAAATGGTGCTTTTTGCAGAACGCGCACGTGGATTTCTACCAAACGACGTGCTAAGCATGCCGATGCTGCTCTTTTTAGCACCCGCGCACGCATTTGTGCGAAAACGCGTTTTAAGCATGCACATGCATCTTTTGGTAGACGCGCATGAAGTTTTCTGCAAAACCACAAGATGTGCATGCAAATGGTGCTTTTGGCAGAACGGGCACGTGGATTTCTACCAAACGACGTGCTAAGCATGCCGATGCTGCTCTTTTTAGCACCCGCGCACGGATTTGTGCGAAAACGCGTTTTAAGCATGCACATGCATCTTTTGGTAGACGCGGATGAAGTTTTCTGCAAAACCACAAGATGTGCATGCAAATGGTGCTTTTGGCAGAACGCGCACGTAGATTTCTACCAAACGACGTGCTAATCATGCCGATGCTGCTCTTTTTAGCACCCGCGCACGCATTTGTGCGAAAACGCGTTTTAAGCATGCACATGCATCTTTTGGTAGACGCGGATGAAGTTTTCTGCAAAACCACAAGATGTGCATGCAAATGGTGCTTTTTGCAGAACGCGCACGTGGATTTCTACCAAACGACGTGCTAAGCATGCCGATGCTGCTATTTTTAGCACCCGCGCACGCATTTGTGCGAAAACGCGTTTTAAGCATGCACATGCATCATTTGGTAGACGCGGATGAAGTTTTCTGCAAAACCACAAGATGTGCATGCAAATGGTGCTTTTTGCAGAACGCGCACGTGGATTTCTACCAAACGACGTGCTAAGCATGCCGATGCTGCTCTTTTTAGCACCCGCGCACGGATTTGTGCGAAAACGCGTTTTAAGCATGCACATGCATCTTTTGGTAGACGCGGATGAAGTTTTCTGCAAAACCACAAGATGTGCATGCAAATGGTGCTTTTGGCAGAACGCGCACGTAGATTTCTACCAAACGACGTGCTAATCATGCCGATGCTGCTCTTTTTAGCACCCGCGCACGCATTTGTGCGAAAACGCGTTTTAAGCATGCACATGCATCTTTTGGTAGACGCGGATGAAGTTTTCTGCAAAACCACAAGATGTGCATGCAAATGGTGCTTTTTGCAGAACGCGCACGTGGATTTCTACCAAACGACGTGCTAAGCATGCCGATGCTGCTCTTTTTAGCACCCGCGCACGGATTTGTGCGAAAACGCGTTTTAAGCATGCACATGCATCTTTTGGTAGACGCGCATGAAGTTTTCTGCAAAACCACAAGATGTGCATGCACATGGTGCTTTTTGCAGAACGCGCACGTGGATTTCTACCAAACGACGTGCTAAGCATGCCGATGCTGCTATTCTAAGCACCCGCGCACGCATTTGTGCGAAAACGCGTTTTAAGCATGCACATGCACCTTTTGGTAGACGCGGATGAAGTTTTCTGCAAAACCACAAGATGTGCATGCAAATGGTGCTTTTGGCAGAACGCGCACGTGGATTTCTACCAAACGACGTGCTAAGCATGCCGATGCTGCTATTCTAAGCACCCGCGCACGCATTTGTGCGAAAACGCGTTTTAAGCATGCACATGCATCTTTTGGTAGACGCGGATGAAGTTTTCTGCAAAACCACAAGATGTGCATGCAAATGGTGCTTTTGGCAGAACGCGCACGTGGATTTCTACCAAACGACGTGCTAAGCATGCCGATGCTGGTATTTTTAGCACCCGCGCACGCATTTGTGCGAAAACGCGTTTTAAGCATGCACATGCATCTTTTGGTAGACGCGGATGAAGTTTTCTGCAAAACCACAAGATGTGCATGCAAATGGTGCTTTTTGCAGAACGCGCACGTGGATTTCTACCAAACGACGTGCTAAGCATGCCGATGCTGCTCTTTTTAGCACCCGCGCACAAATTTGTGCGAAAACGCGTTTTAAGCATGCACATGCATCTTTTGGTAGACGCGGATGAAGTTTTCTGCAAAACCACGAGATGTGCATGCAAATGGTGCTTTTTGCAGAACGCGCACGTGGATTTCTACCAAACGACGTGCTAAGCTTGGCGATGCTGCTCTTTTTAGCACCCGCGCACGGATTTGTGCGAAAACGCGTTTTAAGCATGCACATGCATCTTTTGGTAGACGCGGATGAAGTTTTCTGCAAAACCACAAGGTGTGCATGCAAATGGTGCTTTTGGCAGAACGCGCACGTAGATTTCTACCAAACGACGTGCTAAGCATGCCGATGCTGCTCTTTTTAGCACCCGCGCACGCATTTGTGCGGAAACGCGTTTTAAGCATGCACATGCATCTTTTGGTAGACGCGGATGAAGTTTTCTGCAAAACCACAAGATGTGCATGCAAATGGTGCTTTTTGCAGAACGCGCACGTGGATTTCTACCAAACGACGTGCTAAGCCTGCCGATGCTGCTCTTTTTAGCACCCGCGCACGGATTTGTGCGAAAACGCGTTTTAAGCATGCACATGCATCTTTTGGTAGACGCGGATGAAGTTTTCTGCAAAACCACAAGATGTGCATGCAAATGGTGCTTTTGGCAGAACGCGCACGTGGATTTCTACCAAACGACGTGCTAAGCATGCCGATGCTGCTCTTTTTAGCACCCGCGCACGCATTTGTGCGAAAACGCGTTTTAAGCATGCACATGCATCTTTTGGTAGACGCGGATGAAGTTTTCTGCAAAACCACAAGATGTGCATGCAAATGGTGCTTTTTGCAGAACGCGCACGTGGATTTCTACCAAACGACGTGCTAAGCATGCCGATGCTGCTCTTTTTAGCACCCGCGCACGCATTTGTGCGAAAACGCGTTTTAAGCATGCACATGCATCTTTTGGTAGACGCGGATGAAGTTTTCTGCAAAACCACAAGATGTGCATGCAAATGGTGCTTTTGGCAGAACGCGCACGTGGATTTCTACCAAACGACGTGCTAAGCATGCCGATGCTGCTCTTTTTAGCACCCGCGCACAAATTTGTGCGAAAACACGTTTTAAGCATGCACATGCATCTTTTGGTAGACGCGGATGAAGTTTTCTGCAAAACCACAAGATGTGCATGCAAATGGTGCTTTTTGCAGAACGCGCACGTGGATTTCTACCAAACGACGTGCTAAGCTTGCCGATGCTGCTCTTTTTAGCACCCGCGCACGGATTTGTGCGAAAACGCGTTTTAAGCATGCAGATGCATCTTTTGGTAGACGCGGATGAAGTTTTCTGCAAAACCACAAGATGTGCATGCAAATGGTGCTTTTGGCAGAACGCGCACGTGGATTTCTACCAAACGACGTGCTAAGCATGCCGATGCTGCTCTTTTTAGCACCCGCGCACGCATTTGTGCGGAAACGCGTTTTGAGCATGCACATGCATCTTTTGGTAGACGCGGATGAAGTTTTCTGCAAAACCACAAGATGTGCATGCAAATGGTGCTTTTTGCAGAACGCGCACGTGGATTTCTACCAAACGACGTGCTAAGCATGCCGATGCTGCTCTTTTTAGCACCCACGCACGGATTTGTGCGAAAACGCGTTTTAAGCATGCACATGCATCTTTTGGTAGACGCGGATGAAGTTTTCTGCAAAACCACAAGATGTGCATGCAAATGGTGCTTTTGGCAGAACGCGCACGTAGATTTCTACCAAACGACGTGCTAATCATGCCGATGCTGCTCTTTTTAGCACCCGCGCACGCATTTGTGCGAAAACGCGTTTTAAGCATGCACATGCATCTTTTGGTAGACGCGGATGAAGTTTTCTGCAAAACCACAAGATGTGCATGCAAATGGTGCTTTTTGCAGAACGCGCACGTGGATTTCTACCAAACGACGTGCTAAGCATGCCGATGCTGCTATTTTTAGCACCCGCGCACGCATTTGTGCGAAAACGCGTTTTAAGCATGCACATGCATGATTTGGTAGACGCGGATGAAGTTTTCTGCAAAACCACAAGATGTGCATGCAAATGGTGCTTTTTGCAGAACGCGCACGTGGATTTCTACCAAACGACGTGCTAAGCATGCCGATGCTGCTCTTTTTAGCACCCGCGCACGGATTTGTGCGAAAACGCGTTTTAAGCATGCACATGCATCTTTTGGTAGACGCGGATGAAGTTTTCTGCAAAACCACAAGATGTGCATGCAAATGGTGCTTTTTGCAGAACGCGCACGTGGATTTCTACCAAATGACGTGCTAAGCATGCCGATGCTGCTATTCTAAGCACCCGCGCACGCATTTGTGCGAAAACGCGTTTTAAGCATGCACATGCACCTTTTGGTAGACGCGGATGAAGTTTTCTGCAAAACCACAAGATGTGCATGCAAATGGTGCTTTTGGCAGAACGCGCACGTGGATTTCTACCAAACGACGTGCTAAGCATGCCGATGCTGCTATTCTAAGCACCCGCGCACGCATTTGTGCGAAAACGCGTTTTAAGCATGCACATGCATCTTTTGGTAGACGCGGATGAAGTTTTCTGCAAAACCACAAGATGTGCATGCAAATGGTGCTTTTGGCAGAACGCGCACGTGGATTTCTACCAAACGACGTGCTAAGCATGCCGATGCTGCTATTTTTAGCACCCGCGCACGCATTTGTGCGAAAACGCGTTTTAAGCATGCACATGCATCTTTTGGTAGACGCGGATGAAGTTTTCTGCAAAACCACAAGATGTGCATGCAAATGGTGCTTTTTGCAGAACGCGCACGTGGATTTCTACCAAACGACGTGCTAAGCATGCCGATGCTGCTATTCTAAGCACCCGCGCACGCATTTGTGCGAAAACGCGTTTTAAGCATGCACATGCACCTTTTGGTAGACGCGGATGAAGTTTTCTGCAAAACCACAAGATGTGCATGCAAATGGTGCTTTTTGCAGAACGCGCACGTGGATTTCTACCAAACGACGTGCTAAGCATGCCGATGCTGCTCTTTTTAGCACCCGCGCACGCATTTGTGCGAAAACGCGTTTTAAGCATGCACATGCATCTTTTGGTAGACGCGGATGAAGTTTTCTGCAAAACCACAAGATGTGCATGCAAATGGTGCTTTTTGCAGAACGCGCACGTGGATTTCTACCAAACGACGTGCTAAGCATGCCGATGCTGCTCTTTTTAGCACCCGCGCACGGATTTGTGCGAAAACGCGTTTTAAGCATGCACATGCATCTTTTGGTAGACGCGGATGAAGTTTTCTGCAAAACCACAAGATGTGCATGCAAATGGTGCTTTTTGCAGAACGCGCACGTGGATTTCTACCAAACGACGTGCTAAGCATGCCGATGCTGCTATTCTAAGCACCCGCGCACGCATTTGTGCGAAAACGCGTTTTAAGCATGCACATGCACCTTTTGGTAGACGCGGATGAAGTTTTCTGCAAAACCACAAGATGTGCATGCAAATGGTGCTTTTTGCAGAACGCGCACGTGGATTTCTACCAAACGACGTGCTAAGCATGCCGATGCTGCTCTTTTTAGCACCCGCGCACGCATTTGTGCGAAAACGCGTTTTAAGCATGCACATGCATCTTTTGGTAGACGCGGATGAAGTTTTCTGCAAAACCACAAGATGTGCATGCAAATGGTGCTTTTGGCAGAACGGGCACGTGGATTTCTACCAAACGACGTGCTAAGCATGCCGATGCTGCTCTTTTTAGCACCCGCGCACGCATTTGTGCGAAAACGCGTTTTAAGCATGCACATGCATCTTTTGGTAGACGCGGATGAAGTTTTCTGCAAAACAACAGGATGTGCATGCAAATGGTGCTTTTTGCAGAACGCGCACGTGGATTTCTACCAAAGGACGTGCTAAGCATGCCGATGCTGCTCTTTTTAGCACCCGCGCACGCATTTGTGCGAAAACGCGTTTTAAGCATGCACATGCATCTTTTGGTAGACGCGGATGAAGTTTTCTGCAAAACCACAAGATGTGCATGCAAATGGTGCTTTTTGCAGAACGCGCACGTGGATTTCTACCAAACGACGTGCTAAGCATGCCGATGCTGCTCTTTTTAGCACCCGCGCACGGATTTGTGCGAAAACGCGTTTTAAGCATGCACATGCATCTTTTGGTAGACGCGGATGAAGTTTTCTGCAAAACCACAAGATGTGCATGCAAATGGTGCTTTTTGCAGAACGCGCACGTGGATTTCTACCAAACGACGTGCTAAGCATGCCGATGCTGCTATTCTAAGCACCCGCGCACGCATTTGTGCGAAAACGCGTTTTAAGCATGCACATGCACCTTTTGGTAGACGCGGATGAAGTTTTCTGCAAAACCACAAGATGTGCATGCAAATGGTGCTTTTTGCAGAACGCGCACGTGGATTTCTACCAAACGACGTGCTAAGCATGCCGATGCTGCTCTTTTTAGCACCCGCGCACGCATTTGTGCGAAAACGCGTTTTAAGCATGCACATGCATCTTTTGGTAGACGCGCATGAAGTTTTCTGCAAAACCACAAGATGTGCATGCAAATGGTGCTTTTCGCAGAACGGGCACGTGGATTTCTACCAAACGACGTGCTAAGCATGCCGATGCTGCTCTTTTTAGCACCCGCGCACGCATTTGTGCGAAAACGCGTTTTAAGCATGCACATGCATCTTTTGGTAGACGCGGATGAAGTTTTCTGCAAAACAACAGGATGTGCATGCAAATGGTGCTTTTTGCAGAACGCGCACGTGGATTTCTACCAAACGACGTGCTAAGCATGCCGATGCTGCTCTTTTTAGCACCCGCGCACGCATTTGTGCGAAAACGCGTTTTAAGCATGCACATGCATCTTTTGGTAGACGCGGATGAAGTTTTCTGCAAAACCACAAGATGTGCATGCAAATGGTGCTTTTTGCAGAACGCGCACGTGGATTTCTACCAAACGACGTGCTAAGCATGCCGATGCTGCTCTTTTTAGCACCCGCGCACGGATTTGTGCGAAAACGCGTTTTAAGCATGCACATGCATCTTTTGGTAGACGCGGATGAAGTTTTCTGCAAAACCACAAGATGTGCATGCAAATGGTGCTTTTTGCAGAACGCGCACGTGGATTTCTACCAAACGACGTGCTAAGCATGCCGATGCTGCTATTCTAAGCACCCGCGCACGCATTTGTGCGAAAACGCGTTTTAAGCATGCACATGCACCTTTTGGTAGACGCGGATGAAGTTTTCTGCAAAACCACAAGATGTGCATGCAAATGGTGCTTTTTGCAGAACGCGCACGTGGATTTCTACCAAACGACGTGCTAAGCATGCCGATGCTGCTCTTTTTAGCACCCGCGCACGCATTTGTGCGAAAACGCGTTTTAAGCATGCACATGCATCTTTTGGTAGACGCGGATGAAGTTTTCTGCAAAACCACAAGATGTGCATGCAAATGGTGCTTTTGGGAGAACGGGCACGTGGATTTCTACCAAACGACGTGCTAAGCATGCCGATGCTGCTCTTTTTAGCACCCGCGCACGCATTTGTGCGAAAACGCGTTTTAAGCATGCACATGCATCTTTTGGTAGACGCGGATGAAGTTTTCTGCAAAACAACAGGATGTGCATGCAAATGGTGCTTTTTGCAGAACGCGCACGTGGATTTCTACCAAACGACGTGTTAAGCATGCCGATGCTGCTCTTTTTAGCACCCGCGCACGCATTTGTGCGAAAACGCGTTTTAAGCATGCACATGCATCTTTTGGTAGACGCGGATGAAGTTTTCTGCAAAACCACAAGATGTGCATGCAAATGGTGCTTTTTGCAGAACGCGCACGTGGATTTCTACCAAACGACGTGCTAAGCATGCCGATGCTGCTCTTTTTAGCACCCGCGCACGGATTTGTGCGAAAACGCGTTTTAAGCATGCACATGCATCTTTTGGTAGACGCGGATGAAGTTTTCTGCAAAACCACAAGATGTGCATGCAAATGGTGCTTTTTGCAGAACGCGCACGTGGATTTCTACCAAACGACGTCTAAGCATGCCGATGCTGCTATTCTAAGCACCCGCGCACGTATTTGTGCGAAAACGCGTTTTAAGCATGCACATGCACCTTTTGGTAGACGCGGATGAAGTTTTCTGCAAAACCACAAGATGTGCATGCAAATGGTGCTTTTTGCAGAACGCGCACGTGGATTTCTACCAAACGACGTGCTAAGCATGCCGATGCTGCTCTTTTTAGCACCCGCGCACAAATTTGTGCGAAAACACGTTTTAAGCATGCACATGCATCTTTTGGTAGACGCGGATGAAGTTTTCTGCAAAACCACAAGATGTGCATGCAAATGGTGCTTTTTGCAGAACGCGCACGTGGATTTCTACCAAACGACGTCTAAGCATGCCGATGCTGCTCTTTTTAGCACCCGCGCACGCATTTGTGCGAAAACGCGTTTTAAGCATGCACATGCATCTTTTGGTAGACGCGGATGAAGTTTTCTGCAAAACCACAAGATGTGCATGCAAATGGTGCTTTTGGCAGAACGCGCACGTGGATTTCTACCAAACGACGTGCTAAGCATGCCGATGCTGCTCTTTTTAGCACCCGCGCACAAATTTGTGCGAAAACACGTTTTAAGCATGCACATGCATCTTTTGGTAGACGCGGATGAAGTTTTCTGCAAAACCACAAGATGTGCATGCAAATGGTGCTTTTTGCAGAACGCGCACGTGGATTTCTACCAAACGACGTGCTAAGCTTGCCGATGCTGCTCTTTTTAGCACCCGCGCACGGATTTGTGCGAAAACGCGTTTTAAGCATGCACATGCATCTTTTGGTAGACGCGGATGAAGTTTTCTGCAAAGCCACAAGATGTGCATGCAAATGGTGCTTTTGGCAGAACGCGCACGTGGATTTCTACCAAACGACGTGCTAAGCATGCCGATGCTGCTCTTTTTAGCACCCGCGCACGCATTTGTGCGGAAACGCGTTTTGAGCATGCACATGCATCTTTTGGTAGACGCGGATGAAGTTTTCTGCAAAACCACAAGATGTGCATGCAAATGGTGCTTTTGGCAGAACGGGCACGTGGATTTCTACCAAACGACGTGCTAAGCATGCCGATGCTGCTCTTTTTAGCACCCGCGCACGCATTTGTGCGAAAACGCGTTTTAAGCATGCACATGCATCTTTTGGTAGACGCGGATGAAGTTTTCTGCAAAACAACAGGATGTGCATGCAAATGGTGCTTTTTGCAGAACGCGCACGTGGATTTCTACCAAAGGACGTGCTAAGCATGCCGATGCTGCTCTTTTTAGCACCCGCGCACGCATTTGTGCGAAAACGCGTTTTAAGCATGCACATGCATCTTTTGGTAGACGCGGATGAAGTTTTCTGCAAAACCACAAGATGTGCATGCAAATGGTGCTTTTTGCAGAACGCGCACGTGGATTTCTACCAAACGACGTGCTAAGCATGCCGATGCTGCTCTTTTTAGCACCCGCGCACGGATTTGTGCGAAAACGCGTTTTAAGCATGCACATGCATCTTTTGGTAGACGCGGATGAAGTTTTCTGCAAAACCACAAGATGTGCATGCAAATGGTGCTTTTTGCAGAACGCGCACGTGGATTTCTACCAAACGACGTGCTAAGCATGCCGATGCTGCTATTCTAAGCACCCGCGCACGCATTTGTGCGAAAACGCGTTTTAAGCATGCACATGCACCTTTTGGTAGACGCGGATGAAGTTTTCTGCAAAACCACAAGATGTGCATGCAAATGGTGCTTTTTGCAGAACGCGCACGTGGATTTCTACCAAACGACGTGCTAAGCATGCCGATGCTGCTCTTTTTAGCACCCGCGCACGCATTTGTGCGAAAACGCGTTTTAAGCATGCACATGCATCTTTTGGTAGACGCGCATGAAGTTTTCTGCAAAACCACAAGATGTGCATGCAAATGGTGCTTTTGGCAGAACGGGCACGTGGATTTCTACCAAACGACGTGCTAAGCATGCCGATGCTGCTCTTTTTAGCACCCGCGCACGCATTTGTGCGAAAACGCGTTTTAAGCATGCACATGCATCTTTTGGTAGACGCGGATGAAGTTTTCTGCAGAACAACAGGATGTGCATGCAAATGGTGCTTTTTGCAGAACGCGCACGTGGATTTCTACCAAACGACGTGCTAAGCATGCCGATGCTGCTCTTTTTAGCACCCGCGCACGCATTTGTGCGAAAACGCGTTTTAAGCATGCACATGCATCTTTTGGTAGACGCGGATGAAGTTTTCTGCAAAACCACAAGATGTGCATGCAAATGGTGCTTTTTGCAGAACGCGCACGTGGATTTCTACCAAACGACGTGCTAAGCATGCCGATGCTGCTCTTTTTAGCACCCGCGCACGGATTTGTGCGAAAACGCGTTTTAAGCATGCACATGCATCTTTTGGTAGACGCGGATGAAGTTTTCTGCAAAACCACAAGATGTGCATGCAAATGGTGCTTTTTGCAGAACGCGCACGTGGATTTCTACCAAACGACGTGCTAAGCATGCCGATGCTGCTATTCTAAGCACCCGCGCACGCATTTGTGCGAAAACGCGTTTTAAGCATGCACATGCACCTTTTGGTAGACGCGGATGAAGTTTTCTGCAAAACCACAAGATGTGCATGCAAATGGTGCTTTTTGCAGAACGCGCACGTGGATTTCTACCAAACGACGTGCTAAGCATGCCGATGCTGCTCTTTTTAGCACCCGCGCACGCATTTGTGCGAAAACGCGTTTTAAGCATGCACATGCATCTTTTGGTAGACGCGGATGAAGTTTTCTGCAAAACCACAAGATGTGCATGCAAATGGTGCTTTTGGGAGAACGGGCACGTGGATTTCTACCAAACGACGTGCTAAGCATGCCGATGCTGCTCTTTTTAGCACCCGCGCACGCATTTGTGCGAAAACGCGTTTTAAGCATGCACATGCATCTTTTGGTAGACGCGGATGAAGTTTTCTGCAAAACAACAGGATGTGCATGCAAATGGTGCTTTTTGCAGAACGCGCACGTGGATTTCTACCAAACGACGTGCTAAGCATGCCGATGCTGCTCTTTTTAGCACCCGCGCACGCATTTGTGCGAAAACGCGTTTTAAGCATGCACATGCATCTTTTGGTAGACGCGGATGAAGTTTTCTGCAAAACCACAAGATGTGCATGCAAATGGTGCTTTTTGCAGAACGCGCACGTGGATTTCTACCAAACGACGTGCTAAGCATG
Organism: Dermacentor andersoni; assembly: GCF_023375885.2. NCBI lineage: Eukaryota > Metazoa > Arthropoda > Arachnida > Ixodida > Ixodidae > Dermacentor > Dermacentor andersoni. Next base: position 77,731 of record NW_027314949.1, on the reverse strand, counting down.
CCGATGCTGCTCTTTTTAGCACCCGCGCACGGATTTGTGCGAAAACGCGTTTTAAGCATGCACATGCATCTTTTGGTAGACGCGGATGAAGTTTTCTGCAAAACCACAAGATGTGCATGCAAATGGTGCTTTTTGCAGAACGCGCACGTGGATTTCTACCAAACGACGTCTAAGCATGCCGATGCTGCTATTCTAAGCACCCGCGCACGCATTTGTGCGAAAACGCGTTTTAAGCATGCACATGCACCTTTTGGTAGACGCGGATGAAGTTTTCTGCAAAACCACAAGATGTGCATGCAAATGGTGCTTTTTGCAGAACGCGCACGTGGATTTCTACCAAACGACGTGCTAAGCATGCCGATGCTGCTCTTTTTAGCACCCGCGCACAAATTTGTGCGAAAACACGTTTTAAGCATGCACATGCATCTTTTGGTAGACGCGGATGAAGTTTTCTGCAAAACCACAAGATGTGCATGCAAATGGTGCTTTTTGCAGAACGCGCACGTGGATTTCTACCAAACGACGTCTAAGCATGCCGATGCTGCTCTTTTTAGCACCCGCGCACGCATTTGTGCGAAAACGCGTTTTAAGCATGCACATGCATCTTTTGGTAGACGCGGATGAAGTTTTCTGCAAAACCACAAGATGTGCATGCAAATGGTGCTTTTGGCAGAACGCGCACGTGGATTTCTACCAAACGACGTGCTAAGCATGCCGATGCTGCTCTTTTTAGCACCCGCGCACAAATTTGTGCGAAAACACGTTTTAAGCATGCACATGCATCTTTTGGTAGACGCGGATGAAGTTTTCTGCAAAACCACAAGATGTGCATGCAAATGGTGCTTTTTGCAGAACGCGCACGTGGATTTCTACCAAACGACGTGCTAAGCTTGCCGATGCTGCTCTTTTTAGCACCCGCGCACGGATTTGTGCGAAAACGCGTTTTAAGCATGCACATGCATCTTTTGGTAGACGCGGATGAAGTTTTCTGCAAAGCCACAAGATGTGCATGCAAATGGTGCTTTTGGCAGAACGCGCACGTGGATTTCTACCAAACGACGTGCTAAGCATGCCGATGCTGCTCTTTTTAGCACCCGCGCACGCATTTGTTGCGGAAACGCGTTTTGAGCATGCACATGCATCTTTTGGTAGACGCGGATGAAGTTTTCTGCAAAACCACAAGATGTGCATGCAAATGGTGCTTTTTGCAGAACGCGCACGTGGATTTCTACCAAACGACGTGCTAAGCATGCCGATGCTGCTCTTTTTAGCACCCACGCACGGATTTGTGCGAAAACGCGTTTTAAGCATGCACATGCATCTTTTGGTAGACGCGGATGAAGTTTTCTGCAAAACCACAAGATGTGCATGCAAATGGTGCTTTTGGCAGAACGCGCACGTAGATTTCTACCAAACGACGTGCTAATCATGCCGATGCTGCTCTTTTTAGCACCCGCGCACGCATTTGTGCGAAAACGCGTTTTAAGCATGCACATGCATCTTTTGGTAGACGCGGATGAAGTTTTCTGCAAAACCACAAGATGTGCATGCAAATGGTGCTTTTTGCAGAACGCGCACGTGGATTTCTACCAAACGACGTGCTAAGCATGCCGATGCTGCTATTTTTAGCACCCGCGCACGCATTTGTGCGAAAACGCGTTTTAAGCATGCACATGCATCATTTGGTAGACGCGGATGAAGTTTTCTGCAAAACCACAAGATGTGCATGCAAATGGTGCTTTTTGCAGAACGCGCACGTGGATTTCTACCAAACGACGTGCTAAGCATGCCGATGCTGCTCTTTTTAGCACCCGCGCACGGATTTGTGCGAAAACGCGTTTTAAGCATGCACATGCATCTTTTGGTAGACGCGGATGAAGTTTTCTGCAAAACCACAAGATGTGCATGCAAATGGTGCTTTTTGCAGAACGCGCACGTGGATTTCTACCAAACGACGTGCTAAGCATGTCGATGCTGCTATTCTAAGCACCCGCGCACGCATTTGTGCGAAAACGCGTTTTAAGCATGCACATGCACCTTTTGGTAGACGCGGATGAAGTTTTCTGCAAAACCACAAGATGTGCATGCAAATGGTGCTTTTGGCAGAACGCGCACGTGGATTTCTACCAAACGACGTGCTAAGCATGCCGATGCTGCTATTCTAAGCACCCGCGCACGCATTTGTGCGAAAACGCGTTTTAAGCATGCACATGCATCTTTTGGTAGACGCGGATGAAGTTTTCTGCAAAACCACAAGATGTGCATGCAAATGGTGCTTTTGGCAGAACGCGCACGTGGATTTCTACCAAACGACGTGCTAAGCATGCCGATGCTGCTATTTTTAGCACCCGCGCACGCATTTGTGCGAAAACGCGTTTTAAGCATGCACATGCATCTTTTGGTAGACGCGGATGAAGTTTTCTGCAAAACCACAAGATGTGCATGCAAATGGTGCTTTTTGCAGAACGCGCACGTGGATTTCTACCAAACGACGTGCTAAGCATGCCGATGCTGCTCTTTTTAGCACCCGCGCACAAAATTTGTGCGAAAACGCGTTTTAAGCATGCACATGCATCTTTTGGTAGACGCGGATGAAGTTTTCTGCAAAACCACAAGATGTGCATGCAAATGGTGCTTTTTGCAGAACGCGCACGTGGATTTCTACCAAACGACGTGCTAAGCATGCCGATGCTGCTCTTTTTAGCACCCGCGCACGCATTTGTGCGAAAACGCGTTTTAAGCATGCACATGCATCTTTTGGTAGACGCGCATGAAGTTTTCTGCAAAACCACAAGATGTGCATGCAAATGGTGCTTTTGGCAGAACGGGCACGTGGATTTCTACCAAACGACGTGCTAAGCATGCCGATGCTGCTCTTTTTAGCACCCGCGCACGCATTTGTGCGAAAACGCGTTTTAAGCATGCACATGCATCTTTTGGTAGACGCGGATGAAGTTTTCTGCAAAACAACAGGATGTGCATGCAAATGGTGCTTTTTGCAGAACGCGCACGTGGATTTCTACCAAACGACGTGCTAAGCATGCCGATGCTGCTCTTTTTAGCACCCGCGCACGCATTTGTGCGAAAACGCGTTTTAAGCATGCACATGCATCTTTTGGTAGGACGCGGATGAAGTTTTCTGCAAAACCACAAGATGTGCATGCAAATGGTGCTTTTTGCAGAACGCGCACGTGGATTTCTACCAAACGACGTGCTAAGCATGCCGATGCTGCTCTTTTTAGCACCCGCGCACGGATTTGTGCGAAAACGCGTTTTAAGCATGCACATGCATCTTTTGGTAAACGCGGATGAAGTTTTCTGCAAAACCACAAGATGTGCATGCAAATGGTGCTTTTTGCAGAACGCGCACGTGGATTTCTACCAAACGACGTGCTAAGCATGCCGATGCTGCTATTCTAAGCACCCGCGCACGCATTTGTGCGAAAACGCGTTTTAAGCATGCACATGCACCTTTTGGTAGACGCGGATGAAGTTTTCTGCAAAACCACAAGATGTGCATGCAAATGGTGCTTTTTGCAGAACGCGCACGTGGATTTCTACCAAACGACGTGCTAAGCATGCCGATGCTGCTCTTTTTAGCACCCGCGCACGCATTTGTGCGAAAACGCGTTTTAAGCATGCACATGCATCTTTTGGTAGACGCGCATGAAGTTTTCTGCAAAACCACAAGATGTGCATGCAAATGGTGCTTTTGGCAGAACGGGCACGTGGATTTCTACCAAACGACGTGCTAAGCATGCCGATGCTGCTATTTTTAGCACCCGCGCACGCATTTGTGCGAAAACGCGTTTTAAGCATGCACATGCATCTTTTGGTAGACGCGGATGAAGTTTTCTGCAAAACCACAAGATGTGCATGCAAATGGTGCTTTTTGCAGAACGCGCACGTGGATTTCTACCAAACGACGTGCTAAGCATGCCGATGCTGCTCTTTTTAGCACCCCGCGCACAAATTTGTGCGAAAACGCGTTTTAAGCATGCACATGCATCTTTTGGTAGACGCGGATGAAGTTTTCTGCAAAACCACAAGATGTGCATGCAAATGGTGCTTTTTGCAGAACGCGCACGTGGATTTCTACCAAACGACGTGCTAAGCATGCCGATGCTGCTCTTTTTAGCACCCGCGCACGCATTTGTGCGAAAACGCGTTTTAAGCATGCACATGCATCTTTTGGTAGACGCGCATGAAGTTTTCTGCAAAACCACAAGATGTGCATGCAAATGGTGCTTTTGGCAGAACGGGCACGTCGATTTCTACCAAACGACGTGCTAAGCATGCCGATGCTGCTCTTTTTAGCACCCGCGCACGCATTTGTGCGAAAACGCGTTTTAAGCATGCACATGCATCTTTTGGTAGACGCGGATGAAGTTTTCTGCAAAACAACAGGATGTGCATGCAAATGGTGCTTTTTGCAGAACGCGCACGTGGATTTCTACCAAACGACGTGCTAAGCATGCCGATGCTGCTCTTTTTAGCACCCGCGCACGCATTTGTGCGAAAACGCGTTTTAAGCATGCACATGCATCTTTTGGTAGACGCGGATGAAGTTTTCTGCAAAACCACAAGATGTGCATGCAAATGGTGCTTTTTGCAGAACGCGCACGTGGATTTCTACCAAACGACGTGCTAAGCATGCCGATGCTGCTCTTTTTAGCACCCGCGCACGGATTTGTGCGAAAACGCGTTTTAAGCATGCACATGCATCTTTTGGTAAACGCGGATGAAGTTTTCTGCAAAACCACAAGATGTGCATGCAAATTGTGCTTTTTGCAGAACGCGCACGTGGATTTCTACCAAACGACGTGCTAAGCATGCCGATGCTGCTATTCTAAGCACCCGCGCACGCATTTGTGCGAAAACGCGTTTTAAGCATGCACATGCACCTTTTGGTAGACGCGGATGAAGTTTTCTGCAAAACCACAAGATGTGCATGCAAATGGTGCTTTTTGCAGAACGCGCACGTGGATTTCTACCAAACGACGTGCTAAGCATGCCGATGCTGCTCTTTTTAGCACCCGCGCACGCATTTGTGCGAAAACGCGTTTTAAGCATGCACATGCATCTTTTGGTAGACGCGCATGAAGTTTTCTGCAAAACCACAAGATGTGCATGCAAATGGTGCTTTTGGCAGAACGGGCACGTGGATTTCTACCAAACGACGTGCTAAGCATGCCGATGCTGCTCTTTTTAGCACCCGCGCACGGATTTGTGCGAAAACGCGTTTTAAGCATGCACATGCATCTTTTGGTAGACGCGGATGAAGTTTTCTGCAAAACCACAAGATGTGCATGCAAATGGTGCTTTTGGCAGAACGCGCACGTAGATTTCTACCAAACGACGTGCTAATCATGCCGATGCTGCTCTTTTTAGCACCCGCGCACGCATTTGTGCGAAAACGCGTTTTAAGCATGCACATGCATCTTTTGGTAGACGCGGATGAAGTTTTCTGCAAAACCACAAGATGTGCATGCAAATGGTGCTTTTTGCAGAACGCGCACGTGGATTTCTACCAAACGACGTGCTAAGCATGCCGATGCTGCTATTTTTAGCACCCGCGCACGCATTTGTGCGAAAACGCGTTTTAAGCATGCACATGCATCATTTGGTAGACGCGGATGAAGTTTTCTGCAAAACCACAAGATGTGCATGCAAATGGTGCTTTTTGCAGAACGCGCACGTGGATTTCTACCAAACGACGTGCTAAGCATGCCGATGCTGCTATTCTAAGCACCCGCGCACGCATTTGTGCGAAAACGCGTTTTAAGCATGCACATGCACCTTTTGGTAGACGCGGATGAAGTTTTCTGCAAAACCACAAGATGTGCATGCAAATGGTGCTTTTTGCAGAACGCGCACGTGGATTTCTACCAAACGACGTGCTAAGCATGCCGATGCTGCTCTTTTTAGCACCCGCGCACGCATTTGTGCGAAAACGCGTTTTAAGCATGCACATGCATCTTTTGGTAGACGCGCATGAAGTTTTCTGCAAAACCACAAGATGTGCATGCAAATGGTGCTTTTGGCAGAACGGGCACGTGGATTTCTACCAAACGACGTGCTAAGCATGCCGATGCTGCTCTTTTTAGCACCCGCGCACGGATTTGTGCGAAAACGCGTTTTAAGCATGCACATGCATCTTTTGGTAGACGCGGATGAAGTTTTCTGCAAAACCACAAGATGTGCATGCAAATGGTGCTTTTGGCAGAACGCGCACGTAGATTTCTACCAAACGACGTGCTAATCATGCCGATGCTGCTCTTTTTAGCACCCGCGCACGCATTTGTGCGAAAAACGCGTTTTAAGCATGCACATGCATCTTTTGGTAGACGCGGATGAAGTTTTCTGCAAAACCACAAGATGTGCATGCAAATGGTGCTTTTTGCAGAACGCGCACGTGGATTTCTACCAAACGACGTGCTAAGCATGCCGATGCTGCTATTTTTAGCACCCGCGCACGCATTTGTGCGAAAACGCGTTTTAAGCATGCACATGCATCATTTGGTAGACGCGGATGAAGTTTTCTGCAAAACCACAAGATGTGCATGCAAATGGTGCTTTTTGCAGAACGCGCACGTGGATTTCTACCAAACGACGTGCTAAGCATGCCGATGCTGCTCTTTTTAGCACCCGCGCACGGATTTGTGCGAAAACGCGTTTTAAGCATGCACATGCATCTTTTGGTAGACGCGGATGAAGTTTTCTGCAAAACCACAAGATGTGCATGCAAATGGTGCTTTTGGCAGAACGCGCACGTAGATTTCTACCAAACGACGTGCTAATCATGCCGATGCTGCTCTTTTTAGCACCCGCGCACGCATTTGTGCGAAAACGCGTTTTAAGCATGCACATGCATCTTTTGGTAGACGCGGATGAAGTTTTCTGCAAAACCACAAGATGTGCATGCAAATGGTGCTTTTTGCAGAACGCGCACGTGGATTTCTACCAAACGACGTGCTAAGCATGCCGATGCTGCTCTTTTTAGCACCCGCGCACGGATTTGTGCGAAAACGCGTTTTAAGCATGCACATGCATCTTTTGGTAGACGCGCATGAAGTTTTCTGCAAAACCACAAGATGTGCATGCACATGGTGCTTTTTGCAGAACGCGCACGTGGATTTCTACCAAACGACGTGCTAAGCATGCCGATGCTGCTATTCTAAGCACCCGCGCACGCATTTGTGCGAAAACGCGTTTTAAGCATGCACATGCACCTTTTGGTAGACGCGGATGAAGTTTTCTGCAAAACCACAAGATGTGCATGCAAATGGTGCTTTTGGCAGAACGCGCACGTGGATTTCTACCAAACGACGTGCTAAGCATGCCGATGCTGCTATTCTAAGCACCCGCGCACGCATTTGTGCGAAAACGCGTTTTAAGCATGCACATGCATCTTTTGGTAGACGCGGATGAAGTTTTCTGCAAAACCACAAGATGTGCATGCAAATGGTGCTTTTGGCAGAACGCGCACGTGGATTTCTACCAAACGACGTGCTAAGCATGCCGATGCTGCTATTTTTAGCACCCGCGCACGCATTTGTGCGAAAACGCGTTTTAAGCATGCACATGCATCTTTTGGTAGACGCGGATGAAGTTTTCTGCAAAACCACAAGATGTGCATGCAAATGGTGCTTTTTGCAGAACGCGCACGTGGATTTCTACCAAACGACGTGCTAAGCATGCCGATGCTGCTCTTTTTAGCACCCGCGCACAAATTTGTGCGAAAACGCGTTTTAAGCATGCACATGCATCTTTTGGTAGACGCGGATGAAGTTTTCTGCAAAACCACGAGATGTGCATGCAAATGGTGCTTTTTGCAGAACGCGCACGTGGATTTCTACCAAACGACGTGCTAAGCTTGGCGATGCTGCTCTTTTTAGCACCCGCGCACGGATTTGTGCGAAAACGCGTTTTAAGCATGCACATGCATCTTTTGGTAGACGCGGATGAAGTTTTCTGCAAAACCACAAGGTGTGCATGCAAATGGTGCTTTTGGCAGAACGCGCACGTAGATTTCTACCAAACGACGTGCTAAGCATGCCGATGCTGCTCTTTTTAGCACCCGCGCACGCATTTGTGCGGAAACGCGTTTTAAGCATGCACATGCATCTTTTGGTAGACGCGGATGAAGTTTTCTGCAAAACCACAAGATGTGCATGCAAATGGTGCTTTTTGCAGAACGCGCACGTGGATTTCTACCAAACGACGTGCTAAGCATGCCGATGCTGCTCTTTTTAGCACCCGCGCACGGATTTGTGCGAAAACGCGTTTTAAGCATGCACATGCATCTTTTGGTAGACGCGGATGAAGTTTTCTGCAAAACCACAAGATGTGCATGCAAATGGTGCTTTTGGCAGAACGCGCACGTGGATTTCTACCAAACGACGTGCTAAGCATGCCGATGCTGCTCTTTTTAGCACCCGCGCACGCATTTGTGCGAAAACGCGTTTTAAGCATGCACATGCATCTTTTGGTAGACGCGGATGAAGTTTTCTGCAAAACCACAAGATGTGCATGCAAATGGTGCTTTTTGCAGAACGCGCACGTGGATTTCTACCAAATGACGTGCTAAGCATGCCGATGCTGCTCTTTTTAGCACCCGCGCACGCATTTGTGCGAAAACGCGTTTTAAGCATGCACATGCATCTTTTGGTAGACGCGGATGAAGTTTTCTGCAAAACCACAAGATGTGCATGCAAATGGTGCTTTTGGCAGAACGCGCACGTGGATTTCTACCAAACGACGTGCTAAGCATGCCGATGCTGCTCTTTTTAGCACCCGCGCACAAATTTGTGCGAAAACACGTTTTAAGCATGCACATGCATCTTTTGGTAGACGCGGATGAAGTTTTCTGCAAAACCACAAGATGTGCATGCAAATGGTGCTTTTTGCAGAACGCGCACGTGGATTTCTACCAAACGACGTGCTAAGCTTGCCGATGCTGCTCTTTTTAGCACCCGCGCACGGATTTGTGCGAAAACGCGTTTTAAGCATGCAGATGCATCTTTTGGTAGACGCGGATGAAGTTTTCTGCAAAACCACAAGATGTGCATGCAAATGGTGCTTTTGGCAGAACGCGCACGTGGATTTCTACCAAACGACGTGCTAAGCATGCCGATGCTGCTCTTTTTAGCACCCGCGCACGCATTTGTGCGGAAACGCGTTTTGAGCATGCACATGCATCTTTTGGTAGACGCGGATGAAGTTTTCTGCAAAACCACAAGATGTGCATGCAAATGGTGCTTTTTGCAGAACGCGCACGTGGATTTCTACCAAACGACGTGCTAAGCATGCCGATGCTGCTCTTTTTAGCACCCACGCACGGATTTGTGCGAAAACGCGTTTTAAGCATGCACATGCATGTTTTGGTAGACGCGGATGAAGTTTTCTGCAAAACCACAAGATGTGCATGCAAATGGTGCTTTTGGCAGAACGCGCACGTAGATTTCTACCAAACGACGTGCTAATCATGCCGATGCTGCTCTTTTTAGCACCCGCGCACGCATTTGTGCGAAAACGCGTTTTAAGCATGCACATGCATCTTTTGGTAGACGCGGATGAAGTTTTCTGCAAAACCACAAGATGTGCATGCAAATGGTGCTTTTTGCAGAACGCGCACGTGGATTTCTACCAAACGACGTGCTAAGCATGCCGATGCTGCTATTTTTAGCACCCGCGCACGCATTTGTGCGAAAACGCGTTTTAAGCATGCACATGCATGATTTGGTAGACGCGGATGAAGTTTTCTGCAAAACCACAAGATGTGCATGCAAATGGTGCTTTTTGCAGAACGCGCACGTGGATTTCTACCAAACGACGTGCTAAGCATGCCGATGCTGCTCTTTTTAGCACCCGCGCACGGATTTGTGCGAAAACGCGTTTTAAGCATGCACATGCATCTTTTGGTAGACGCGGATGAAGTTTTCTGCAAAACCACAAGATGTGCATGCAAATGGTGCTTTTTGCAGAACGCGCACGTGGATTTCTACCAAACGACGTGCTAAGCATGCCGATGCTGCTATTCTAAGCACCCGCGCACGCATTTGTGCGAAAACGCGTTTTAAGCATGCACATGCACCTTTTGGTAGACGCGGATGAAGTTTTCTGCAAAACCACAAGATGTGCATGCAAATGGTGCTTTTGGCAGAACGCGCACGTGGATTTCTACCAAACGACGTGCTAAGCATGCCGATGCTGCTATTCTAAGCACCCGCGCACGCATTTGTGCGAAAACGCGTTTTAAGCATGCACATGCATCTTTTGGTAGACGCGGATGAAGTTTTCTGCAAAACCACAAGATGTGCATGCAAATGGTGCTTTTGGCAGAACGCGCACGTGGATTTCTACCAAACGACGTGCTAAGCATGCCGATGCTGCTATTTTTAGCACCCGCGCACGCATTTGTGCGAAAACGCGTTTTAAGCATGCACATGCATCTTTTGGTAGACGCGGATGAAGTTTTCTGCAAAACCACAAGATGTGCATGCAAATGGTGCTTTTTGCAGAACGCGCACGTGGATTTCTACCAAACGACGTGCTAAGCATGCCGATGCTGCTATTCTAAGCACCCGCGCACGCATTTGTGCGAAAACGCGTTTTAAGCATGCACATGCACCTTTTGGTAGACGCGGATGAAGTTTTCTGCAAAACCACAAGATGTGCATGCAAATGGTGCTTTTTGCAGAACGCGCACGTGGATTTCTACCAAACGACGTGCTAAGCATGCCGATGCTGCTCTTTTTAGCACCCGCGCACGCATTTGTGCGAAAACGCGTTTTAAGCATGCACATGCATCTTTTGGTAGACGCGCATGAAGTTTTCTGCAAAACCACAAGATGTGCATGCAAATGGTGCTTTTGGCAGAACGGGCACGTGGATTTCTACCAAACGACGTGCTAAGCATGCCGATGCTGCTCTTTTTAGCACCCGCGCACGCATTTGTGCGAAAACGCGTTTTAAGCATGCACATGCATCTTTTGGTAGACGCGGATGAAGTTTTCTGCAAAACAACAGGATGTGCATGCAAATGGTGCTTTTTGCAGAACGCGCACGTGGATTTCTACCAAACGACGTGCTAAGCATGCCGATGCTGCTCTTTTTAGCACCCGCGCACGCATTTGTGCGAAAACGCGTTTTAAGCATGCACATGCATCTTTTGGTAGACGCGGATGAAGTTTTCTGCAAAACCACAAGATGTGCATGCAAATGGTGCTTTTTGCAGAACGCGCACGTGGATTTCTACCAAACGACGTGCTAAGCATGCCGATGCTGCTCTTTTTAGCACCCGCGCACGGATTTGTGCGAAAGCGCGTTTTAAGCATGCACATGCATCTTTTGGTAGACGCGGATGAAGTTTTCTGCAAAACCACAAGATGTGCATGCAAATGGTGCTTTTTGCAGAACGCGCACGTGGATTTCTACCAAACGACGTGCTAAGCATGCCGATGCTGCTATTCTAAGCACCCGCGCACGCATTTGTGCGAAAACGCGTTTTAAGCATGCACATGCACCTTTTGGTAGACGCGGATGAAGTTTTCTGCAAAACCACAAGATGTGCATGCAAATGGTGCTTTTTGCAGAACGCGCACGTGGATTTCTACCAAACGACGTGCTAAGCATGCCGATGCTGCTCTTTTTAGCACCCGCGCACGCATTTGTGCGAAAACGCGTTTTAAGCATGCACATGCATCTTTTGGTAGACGCGGATGAAGTTTTCTGCAAAACCACAAGATGTGCATGCAAATGGTGCTTTTGGCAGAACGGGCACGTGGATTTCTACTAAACGACGTGCTAAGCATGCCGATGCTGCTCTTTTTAGCACCCGCGCACGCATTTGTGCGAAAACGCGTTTTAAGCATGCACATGCATCTTTTGGTAGACGCGGATGAAGTTTTCTGCAAAACAACAGGATGTGCATGCAAATGGTGCTTTTTGCAGAACGCGCACGTGGATTTCTACCAAAGGACGTGCTAAGCATGCCGATGCTGCTCTTTTTAGCACCCGCGCACGCATTTGTGCGAAAACGCGTTTTAAGCATGCACATGCATCTTTTGGTAGACGCGGATGAAGTTTTCTGCAAAACCACAAGATGTGCATGCAAATGGTGCTTTTTGCAGAACGCGCACGTGGATTTCTACCAAACGACGTGCTAAGCATGCCGATGCTGCTCTTTTTAGCACCCGCGCACGGATTTGTGCGAAAACGCGTTTTAAGCATGCACATGCATCTTTTGGTAGACGCGGATGAAGTTTTCTGCAAAACCACAAGATGTGCATGCAAATGGTGCTTTTTGCAGAACGCGCACGTGGATTTCTACCAAACGACGTGCTAAGCATGCCGATGCTGCTATTCTAAGCACCCGCGCACGCATTTGTGCGAAAACGCGTTTTAAGCATGCACATGCACCTTTTGGTAGACGCGGATGAAGTTTTCTGCAAAACCACAAGATGTGCATGCAAATGGTGCTTTTTGCAGAACGCGCACGTGGATTTCTACCAAACGACGTGCTAAGCATGCCGATGCTGCTCTTTTTAGCACCCGCGCACGCATTTGTGCGAAAACGCGTTTTAAGCATGCACATGCATCTTTTGGTAGACGCGCATGAAGTTTTCTGCAAAACCACAAGATGTGCATGCAAATGGTGCTTTTGGCAGAACGGGCACGTGGATTTCTACCAAACGACGTGCTAAGCATGCCGATGCTGCTCTTTTTAGCACCCGCGCACGCATTTGTGCGAAAACGCGTTTTAAGCATGCACATGCATCTTTTGGTAGACGCGGATGAAGTTTTCTGCAAAACAACAGGATGTGCATGCAAATGGTGCTTTTTGCAGAACGCGCACGTGGATTTCTACCAAACGACGTGCTAAGCATGCCGATGCTGCTCTTTTTAGCACCCGCGCACGCATTTGTGCGAAAACGCGTTTTAAGCATGCACATGCATCTTTTGGTAGACGCGGATGAAGTTTTCTGCAAAACCACAAGATGTGCATGCAAATGGTGCTTTTTGCAGAACGCGCACGTGGATTTCTACCAAACGACGTGCTAAGCATGCCGATGCTGCTCTTTTTAGCACCCGCGCACGGATTTGTGCGAAAACGCGTTTTAAGCATGCACATGCATCTTTTGGTAGACGCGGATGAAGTTTTCTGCAAAACCACAAGATGTGCATGCAAATGGTGCTTTTTGCAGAACGCGCACGTGGATTTCTACCAAACGACGTGCTAAGCATGCCGATGCTGCTATTCTAAGCACCCGCGCACGCATTTGTGCGAAAACGCGTTTTAAGCATGCACATGCACCTTTTGGTAGACGCGGATGAAGTTTTCTGCAAAACCACAAGATGTGCATGCAAATGGTGCTTTTTGCAGAACGCGCACGTGGATTTCTACCAAACGACGTGCTAAGCATGCCGATGCTGCTCTTTTTAGCACCCGCGCACGCATTTGTGCGAAAACGCGTTTTAAGCATGCACATGCATCTTTTGGTAGACGCGGATGAAGTTTTCTGCAAAACCACAAGATGTGCATGCAAATGGTGCTTTTGGGAGAACGGGCACGTGGATTTCTACCAAACGACGTGCTAAGCATGCCGATGCTGCTCTTTTTAGCACCCGCGCACGCATTTGTGCGAAAACGCGTTTTAAGCATGCACATGCATCTTTTGGTAGACGCGGATGAAGTTTTCTGCAAAACAACAGGATGTGCATGCAAATGGTGCTTTTTGCAGAACGCGCACGTGGATTTCTACCAAACGACGTGCTAAGCATGCCGATGCTGCTCTTTTTAGCACCCGCGCACGCATTTGTGCGAAAACGCGTTTTAAGCATGCACATGCATCTTTTGGTAGACGCGGATGAAGTTTTCTGCAAAACCACAAGATGTGCATGCAAATGGTGCTTTTTGCAGAACGCGCACGTGGATTTCTACCAAACGACGTGCTAAGCATGCCGATGCTGCTCTTTTTAGCACCCGCGCACGGATTTGTGCGAAAACGCGTTTTAAGCATGCACATGCATCTTTTGGTAGACGCGGATGAAGTTTTCTGCAAAACCACAAGATGTGCATGCAAATGGTGCTTTTTGCAGAACGCGCACGTGGATTTCTACCAAACGACGTCTAAGCATGCCGATGCTGCTATTCTAAGCACCCGCGCACGCATTTGTGCGAAAACGCGTTTTAAGCATGCACATGCACCTTTTGGTAGACGCGGATGAAGTTTTCTGCAAAACCACAAGATGTGCATGCAAATGGTGCTTTTTGCAGAACGCGCACGTGGATTTCTACCAAACGACGTGCTAAGCATGCCGATGCTGCTCTTTTTAGCACCCGCGCACGGATTTGTGCGAAAACGCGTTTTAAGCATGCACATGCATCTTTTGGTAGACGCGGATGAAGTTTTCTGCAAAACCACGAGATGTGCATGCAAATGGTGCTTTTTGCAGAACGCGCACGTGGATTTCTACCAAACGACGTGCTAAGCATGCCGATGCTGCTCTTTTTAGCACCCGCGCACGGATTTGTGCGAAAACGCGTTTTAAGCATGCACATGCATCTTTTGGTAGACGCGGATGAAGTTTTCTGCAAAACCACAAGATGTGCATGCAAATGGTGCTTTTGGCAGAACGCGCACGTGGATTTCTACCAAACGACGTGCTAAGCATGCCGATGCTGCTATTTTTAGCACCCGCGCACGCATTTGTGCGAAAACGCGTTTTAAGCATGCACATGCATCTTTTGGTAGACGCGGATGAAGTTTTCTGCAAAACCACAAGATGTGCATGCAAATGGTGCTTTTTGCAGAACGCGCACGTGGATTTCTACCAAACGACGTGCTAAGCTCGCCGATGCTGCTCTTTTTAGCACCCGCGCACGGATTTGTGCGAAAACGCGTTTTAAGCATGCACATGCATCTTTTGGTAGACGCGGATGAAGTTTTCTGCAAAACCACAAGATGTGCATGCAAATGGTGCTTTTGGCAGAACGCGCACGTGGATTTCTACCAAACGACGTGCTAAGCATGCCGATGCTGCTCTTTTTAGCACCCGCGCACGCATTTGTGCGGAAACGCGTTTTAAGCATGCACATGCATCTTTTGGTAGACGCGGATGAAGTTTTCTGCAAAACCACAAGATGTGCATGCAAATGGTGCTTTTTGCAGAACGCGCACGTGGATTTCTACCAAACGACGTGCTAAGCATGCCGATGCTGCTCTTTTTAGCACCCGCGCACGGATTTGTGCGAAAACGCGTTTTAAGCATGCACATGCATCTTTTGGTAGACGCGGATGAAGTTTTCTGCAAAACCACAAGATGTGCATGCAAATGGTGCTTTTGGCAGAACGCGCACGTGGATTTCTACCAAACGACGTGCTAAGCATGCCGATGCTGCTCTTTTTAGCACCCGCGCACGCATTTGTGCGAAAACGCGTTTTAAGCATGCACATGCATCTTTTGGTAGACGCGGATGAAGTTTTCTGCAAAACCACAAGATGTGCATGCAAATGGTGCTTTTTGCAGAACGCGCACGTGGATTTCTACCAAACGACGTGCTAAGCATGCCGATGCTGCTCTTTTTAGCACCCGCGCACGCATTTGTGCGAAAACGCGTTTTAAGCATGCACATGCATCTTTTGGTAGACGCGGATGAAGTTTTCTGCAAAACCACAAGATGTGCATGCAAATGGTGCTTTTGGCAGAACGCGCACGTGGATTTCTACCAAACGACGTGCTAAGCATGCCGATGCTGCTCTTTTTAGCACCCGCGCACAAATTTGTGCGAAAACGCGTTTTAAGCATGCACATGCATCTTTTGGTAGACGCGGATGAAGTTTTCTGCAAAACCACAAGATGTGCATGCAAATGGTGCTTTTTGCAGAACGCGCACGTGGATTTCTACCAAACGACGTGCTAAGCTTGCCGATGCTGCTCTTTTTAGCACCCGCGCACGGATTTGTGCGAAAACGCGTTTTAAGCATGCACATGCATCTTTTGGTAGACGCGGATGAAGTTTTCTGCAAAACCACGAGATGTGCATGCAAATGGTGCTTTTGGCAGAACGCGCACGTGGATTTCTACCAAACGACGTGCTAAGCATGCCGATGCTGCTCTTTTTAGCACCCGCGCACGCATTTGTGCGGAAACGCGTTTTGAGCATGCACGTGCATCTTTTGGTAGACGCGGATGAAGTTTTCTGCAAAACCACAAGATGTGCATGCAAATGGTGCTTTTTGCAGAACGCGCACGTGGATTTCTACCAAACGACGTGCTAAGCATGCCGATGCTGCTCTTTTTAGCACCCGCGCACGGATTTGTGCGAAAACGCGTTTTAAGCATGCACATTCATCTTTTGGTAGACGCGGATGAAGTTTTCTGCAAAACCACAAGATGTGCATGCAAATGGTGCTTTTGGCAGAACGCGCACGTAGATTTCTACCAAACGACGTGCTAATCATGCCGATGCTGCTCTTTTTAGCACCCGCGCACGCATTTGTGCGAAAACGCGTTTTAAGCATGCACATGCATCTTTTGGTAGACGCGGATGAAGTTTTCTGCAAAACCACAAGATGTGCATGCAAATGGTGCTTTTTGCAGAACGCGCACGTGGATTTCTACCAAACGACGTGCTAAGCATGCCGATGCTGCTATTTTTAGCACCCGCGCACGCATTTGTGCGAAAACGCGTTTTAAGCATGCACATGCATCATTTGGTAGACGCGGATGAAGTTTTCTGCAAAACCACAAGATGTGCATGCAAATGGTGCTTTTTGCAGAACGCGCACGTGGATTTCTACCAAACGACGTGCTAAGCATGCCGATGCTGCTCTTTTTAGCACCCGCGCACGGATTTGTGCGAAAACGCGTTTTAAGCATGCACATGCATCTTTTGGTAGACGCGGATGAAGTTTTCTGCAAAACCACAAGATGTGCATGCAAATGGTGCTTTTTGCAGAACGCGCACGTGGATTTCTACCAAACGACGTGCTAAGCATGCCGATGCTGCTATTCTAAGCACCCGCGCACGCATTTGTGCGAAAACGCGTTTTAAGCATGCACATGCACCTTTTGGTAGACGCGGATGAAGTTTTCTGCAAAACCACAAGATGTGCATGCAAATGGTGCTTTTTGCAGAACGCGCACGTGGATTTCTACCAAACGACGTGCTAAGCATGCCGATGCTGCTCTTTTTAGCACCCGCGCACGGATTTGTGCGAAAACGCGTTTTAAGCATGCACATGCATCTTTTGGTAGACGCGGATGAAGTTTTCTGCAAAACCACAAGATGTGCATGCAAATGGTGCTTTTGGCAGAACGCGCACGTGGATTTCTACCAAACGACGTGCTAACCATGCCGATGCTGCTATTTTTAGCACCCGCGCACGCATTTGTGCAAAAACGCGTTTTGAGCATGCACATGCATCTTTTGGTAGACGCGGATGAAGTTTTCTGCAAAACCACAAGATGTGCATGCAAATGGTGCTTTTTGCAGAACGCGCACGTGGATTTCTACCAAACGACGTGCTAACCATGCCGATGCTGCTATTTTTAGCACCCGCGCACCCATTTGTGCAAAAACGCGTTTTGAGCATGCACATGCATCTTTTGGTAGACGCGGATGAAGTTTTCTGCAAAACCACAAGATGTGCATGCAAATGGTGCTTTTTGCAGAACGCGCACGTGGATTTCTACCAAACGACGTGCTAAGCATGCCGATGCTGCTATTCTAAGCACCCGCGCACGCATTTGTGCGAAAACGCGTTTTAAGCATGCACGTGCACCTTTTGGTAGACGCGGATGAAGTTTTCTGCAAAACCACAAGATGTGTATGCAAATGGTGCTTTTTGCAGAACGCGCACGTGGATTTCTACCAAACGACGTGCTAAGCATGCCGATGCTGCTCTTTTTAGCACCCGCGCACGGATTTGTGCGAAAACGCGTTTTAAGCATGCACATGCATCTTTTGGTAGACGCGGATGAAGTTTTCTGCAAAACCACAAGATGTGCATGCAAATGGTGCTTTTGGCAGAACGCGCACGTGGATTTCTACCAAACGACGTGCTAACCATGCCGATGCTGCTATTTTTAGCACCCGCGCACGCATTTGTGCAAAAACGCGTTTTGAGCATGCACATGCATCTTTTGGTAGACGCGGATGAAGTTTTCTGCAAAACCACAAGATGTGCATGCAAATGGTGCTTTTTGCAGAACGCGCACGTGGATTTCTACCAAACGACGTGCTAACCATGCCGATGCTGCTATTTTTAGCACCCGCGCACCCATTTGTGCGAAAACGCGTTTTGAGCATGCACATGCATCTTTTGGTAGACGCGGATGAAGTTTTCTGCAAAACCACAAGATGTGCATGCAAATGGTGCTTTTTGCAGAACGCGCACGGGGATTTCTACCAAACGACGTGCTAAGCATGCCGATGCTGCTCTTTTTAGCACCCGCGCACGCATTTGTGCGAAAACGCGTTTTAAGCATGCACGTGCATCTTTTGGTAGACGCGGATGAAGTTTTCTGCAAAACCACAAGATGTGCATGCAAATGGTGCTTTTTGCAGAACGTGCACGTGGATTTCTACCAAACGACGTGCTAAGCTTGCCGATGCTGCTCTTTTTAGCACCCGCGCACGGATTTGTGCGAAAACGCGTTTTAAGCATGCACATGCATCTTTTGGTAGACGCGGATGAAGTTTTCTGCAAAACCACAAGATGTGCATGCAAATGGTGCTTTTTGCAGAACGCGCACGTAGATTTCTACCAAACGACGTGCTAAGCATGCCGATGCTGCTCTTTTTAGCACCCGCGCACGGATTTGTGCGAAAACGCGTTTTAAGCATGCACATGCATCTTTTGGTAGACGCGGATGAAGTTTTCTGCAAAACCACAAGATGTGCATGCAAATGGTGCTTTTTGCAGAACGCGCACGTGGATTTCTACCAAACGACGTGCTAAGCATGCCGATGCTGCTCTTTTTAGCACCCGCGCACGGATTTGTGCGAAAACGCGTTTTAAGCATGCACATGCATCTTTTGGTAGACGCGGATGAAGTTTTCTGCAAAACCACAAGATGTGCATGCAAATGGTGCTTTTTGCAGAACGCGCACGTGGATTTCTACCAAACGACGTGCTAAGCATGCCGATGCTGCTCTTTTTAGCACCCGCGCACGCATTTGTGCGAAAACGCGTTTTAAGCATGCACATGCATCTTTTGGTAGACGCGGATGAAGTTTTCTGCAAAACCACAAGATGTGCATGCAAATGGTGCTTTTGGCAGAACGGGCACGTGGATTTCTACCATACGACGTGCTAAGCATGCCGATGCTGCTCTTTTTAGCACCCGCGCACGCATTTGTGCGAAAACGCGTTTTAAGCATGCACATGCATCTTTTGGTAGACGCGGATGAAGTTTTCTGCAAAACCACAAGATGTGCATGCAAATGGTGCTTTTTGCAGAACGCGCACGTGGATTTCTACCAAACGACGTGCTAAGCTTGCCGATGCTGCTCTTTTTAGCACCCGCGCACGCATTTGTGCGAAAACGCGTTTTAAGCATGCACATGCATCTTTTGGTAGACGCGGATAAGTTTTCTGCAAAACCACAAGATGTGCATGCAAATGGTCCTCTTTGCAGAACGCGCACGTGGATTTCTACCAAACGACGTGCTAAGCATGCCGATGCTGCTCTTTTTAGCACCCGCGCACGCATTTGTGCGAAAACGCGTTTTAAGCATGCACATGCATCTTTTGGTAGACGCGGATGAAGTTTTCTGCAAAACCACAAGATGTGCATGCAAATGGTGCTTTTTGCAGAACGCGCACGTGGATTTCTACCAAACGACGTGCTAAGCATGCCGATGCTGCTCTTTTTAGCACCCGCGCACGCATTTGTGCGAAAACGCGTTTTAAGCATGCACATGCATCTTTTGGTAGACGCGGATGAAGTTTTCTGCAAAACCACAAGATGTGCATGCAAATGGTGCTTTTTGCAGAACGCGCACGTGGATTTCTACCAAACGACGTGCTAAGCATGCCGATGCTGCTCTTTTTAGCACCCGCGCACGGATTTGTGAGAAAACGCGTTTTAAGCATGCACATGCATCTTTTGGTAGACGCGGATGAAGTTTTCTGCAAAACCACAAGATGTGCATGCAAATGGTGCTTTTGGCAGAACGCGCACGTGGATTTCTACCAAACGACGTGCTAAGCATGCCGATGCTGCTCTTTTTAGCACCCGCGCACGCATTTGTGCGAAAACGCGTTTTAAGCATGCACATGCATCTTTTGGTAGACGCGGATGAAGTTTTCTGCAATACCACAAGATGTGCATGCAAATGGTGCTTTTTGCAGAACGCGCTCGTGGATTTCTACCAAACGACGTGCTAAGCATGCCGATGCTGCTCTTTTTAGCACTCGCGCACGCATTTGCGCGAAAACGCGTTTTAAGCATGCACATGCATCTTTTGGTAGACGCGGATGAAGTTTTCTGCAAAACCACAAGATGTGCATGCAAATGGTGCTTTTTGCAGAACGCGCACGTGGATTTCTACCAAACGACGTGCTAAGCATGCCGATGCTGCTCTTTTTTGCACCCGCGCACGGATTTGTGCGAAAACGCGTTTTAAGCATGCACATGCATCTTTTGGTAGACGCGGATGAAGTTTTCTGCAAAACCACAAGATGTGCATGCAAATGGTGCTTTTGGCAGAACGCGCACGTGGATTTCTACCAAACGACGTGCTAAGCATGCCGATGCTGCTCTTTTTAGCACCCGCGCACGGATTTGTGCGAAAACGCATTTTAAGCATGCACATGCATCTTTTGGTAGACGCGGATGAAGTTTTCTGCAAAACCACAAGATGTGCATGCAAATGGTGCTTTTTGCAGAACGCGCTCGTGGATTTCTACCAAACGACGTGCTAAGCATGCCGATGCTGCTCTTTTTAGCACCCGCGCAGGCATTTGTGCGAAAACGCGTTTTAAGCATGCACATGCATCTTTTGGTAGACGCGGGTGAAGTTTTCTGCAAAACCACAAGATGTGCATGCAAATGGTGCTTTTGGCAGAACGCGCACGTGGATTTCTACCAAACGACGTGCTAAGCATGCCGATGCTGCTCTTTTTAGCACCCGCGCACGCATTTGTGCGAAAACGCGTTTTAAGCATGCACATGCATCTTTTGGTAGACGCGGATGAAGTTTTCTGCAATACCACAAGATGTGCATGCAAATGGTGCTTTTTGCAGAACGCGCTCGTGGATTTCTACCAAACGACGTGCTAAGCATGCCGATGCTGCTCTTTTTAGCACTCGCGCACGCATTTGCGCGAAAACGCGTTTTAAGCATGCACATGCATCTTTTGGTAGACGCGGATGAAGTTTTCTGCAAAACCACAAGATGTGCATGCAAATGGTGCTTTTTGCAGAACGCGCACGTGGATTTCTACCAAACGACGTGCTAAGCATGCCGATGCTGCTCTTTTTTGCACCCGCGCACGGATTTGTGCGAAAACGCGTTTTAAGCATGCACATGCATCTTTTGGTAGACGCGGATGAAGTTTTCTGCAAAACCACAAGATGTGCATGCAAATGGTGCTTTTGGCAGAACGCGCACGTGGATTTCTACCAAACGACGTGCTAAGCATGCCGATGCTGCTCTTTTTAGCACCCGCGCACGGATTTGTGCGAAAACGCATTTTAAGCATGCACATGCATCTTTTGGTAGACGCGGATGAAGTTTTCTGCAAAACCACAAGATGTGCATGCAAATGGTGCTTTTTGCAGAACGCGCTCGTGGATTTCTACCAAACGACGTGCTAAGCATGCCGATGCTGCTCTTTTTAGCACCCGCGCAGGCATTTGTGCGAAAACGCGTTTTAAGCATGCACATGCATCTTTTGGTAGACGCGGGTGAAGTTTTCTGCAAAACCACAAGATGTGCATGCAAATGGTGCTTTTTGCAGAACGCGCACGTGGATTTCTACCAAACGACGTGCTAAGCATGCCGATGCTGCTCTTTTTAGCACCCGCGCACGGATTTGTGCGAAAACGCGTTTTAAGCATGCACATGCATCTTTTGGTAGACGCGGATGAAGTTTTCTGCAAAACCACAAGATCTGCATGCAAATGGTGCTTTTGGCAGAACGCGCACGTGGATTTCTACCAAACGACGTGCTAAGCATGCCGATGCTGCTCTTTTTAGCACCCGCGCACGCATTTGTGCCAAAACGCGTTTTAAGCATGCACATGCATCTTTTGGTAGACGCGGATGAAGTTTTCTGCAAAACCACAAGATGTGCATGCAAATGGTGCTTTTTGCAGAACGCGCACGTGGATTTCTACCAAACGACGTGCTAAGCATGCCGATGCTGCTCTTTTTAGCACCCGCGCACGCATTTGTGCGAAAACGCGTTTTAAGCATGCACATGCATCTTTTGGTAGACGCGGATGAAGTTTTCTGCAAAACCACAAGATGTGCATGCAAATGGTGCTTTTTGCAGAACGCGCACGTGGATTTCTACCAAACGACGTGCTAAGCTTGCCGATGCTGCTCTTTTTAGCACCCGCGCACGGATTTGTGCGAAAACGCGTTTTAAGCATGCACATGCATCTTTTGGTAGACGCGGATGAAGTTTTCTGCAAAACCACAAGATGTGCATGCAAATGGTGCTTTTGGCAGAACGCGCACGTGGATTTCTACCAAACGACGTGCTAAGCATGCCGATGCTGCTCTTTTTAGCACCCGCGCACGCATTTGTGCGAAAACGCGTTTTAAGCATGCACATGCATCTTTTGGTAGACGCGGATGAAGTTTTCTGCAAAACCACAAGATGTGCATGCAAATGGTGCTTTTTGCAGAACGCGCACGTGGATTTCTACCAAACGACGTGCTAAGCATGCCGATGCTGCTCTTTTTAGCACTTGCGCACGGATTTGTGCGAAAACGCGTTTTTAGCATGCACATGCATCTTTTGGTAGACGCGGATGAAGTTTTCTGCAAAACCACAAGATGTGCATGCAAATGGTGCTTTTGGCAGAACGCGCACGTGGATTTCTAGCAAACGACGTGCTAAGCATGCCGATGCTGCTCTTTTTAGCACCCGCGCACGCATTTGTGCGAAAACGCGTTTTAAGCATGCACATGCATCTTTTGGTAGACGCGGATGAAGTTTTCTGCAAAACCACAAGATGTGCATGCAAATGGTGCTTTTTGCAGAACGCGCACGTGGATTTCTACCAAACGACGTGCTAAGCATGCCGATGCTGCTATTTTTAGCACCCGCGCACGCATTTGTGCGAAAACGCGTTTTAAGCATGCACATGCATCTTTTGGTAGACGCGGATAAGTTTTCTGCAAAACCACAAGATGTGCATGCAAATGGTCCTTTTTGCAGAACGCGCACGTGGATTTCTACCAAACGACGTGCTAAGCATGCCGATGCTGCTCTTTTTAGCACCCGCGCACGCATTTGTGCGAAAACGCGTTTTAAGCATGCACATGCATCTTTTGGTAGACGCGGATGAAGTTTTCTGCAAAACCACAAGATGTGCATGCAAATGGTGCTTTTTGCAGAACGCGCACGTGGATTTCTACCAAACGACGTGCTAAGCATGCCGATGCTGCTCTTTTTAGCACCCGCGCACGCATTTGTGCGAAAACGCGTTTTAAGCATGCACATGCATCTTTTGGTAGACGCGGATGAAGTTTTCTGCAAAACCACAAGATGTGCATGCAAATGGTGCTTTTTGCAGAACGCGCACGTGGATTTCTACCAAACGACGTGCTAAGCATGCCGATGCTGCTCTTTTTAGCACCCGCGCACGGATTTGTGCGAAAACGCGTTTTAAGCATGCACATGCATCTTTTGGTAGACGCGGATGAAGTTTTCTGCAAAACCACAAGATGTGCATGCAAATGGTGCTTTTGGCAGAACGCGCACGTGGATTTCTACCAAACGACGTGCTAAGCATGCCGATGCTGCTCTTTTTAGCACCCGCGCACGCATTTGTGCGTAAACGCGTTTTAAGCATGCACATGCATCTTTTGGTAGACGCGGATGAAGTTTTCTGCAATACCACAAGATGTGCATGCAAATGGTGCTTTTTGCAGAACGCGCTCGTGGATTTCTACCAAACGACGTGCTAAGCATGCCGATGCTGCTCTTTTTAGCACCCGCGCACGGATTTGTGCGAAAACGCGTTTTAAGCATGCACATGCATCTTTTGGTAGACGCGGATGAAGTTTTCTGCAAAACCACAAGATGTGCATGCAAATGGTGCTTTTGGCAGAACGCGCACGTGGATTTCTACCAAACGACGGGCTAAGCATGCCGATGCTGCTCTTTTTAGCACCCGCGCACGGATTTGTGCGAAAACGCGTTTTAAGCATGCACATGCATCTTTTGGTAGACGCGGATGAAGTTTTCTGCAAAACCACAAGATGTGCATGCAAATGGTGCTTTTGGCAGAACGCGCACGTGGATTTCTACCAAACGACGTGCTAAGCATGCCGATGCTGCTCTTTTTAGCACCCGCGCACGCATTTGTGCGAAAACGCGTTTTAAGCATGCACATGCATCTTTTGGTAGACGCGGATGAAGTTTTCTGCAAAACCACAAGATGTGCATGCAAAAGGTGCTTTTTGCAGAACGCGCTCGTGGATTTCTACCAAACGACGTGCTAAGCATGCCGATGCTGCTCTTTTTAGCACCCGCGCACGCATTTCTGCGAAAACGCGTTTTAAGCATGCACATGCATCTTTTGGTAGACGCGGATGAAGTTTTCTGCAAAACCACAAGATGTGCATGCAAATGGTGCTTTTTGCAGAACGCGCACGTGGATTTCTACCAAACGACGTGCTAAGCATGCCGATGCTGCTCTTTTTAGCACCCGCGCACGGATTTGTGCGAAAACGCGTTTTAAGCATGCACATGCATCTTTTGGTAGACGCGGATGAAGTTTTCTGCAAAACCACAAGATGTGCATGCAAATGGTGCTTTTTGCAGAACGCGCACGGGGATTTCTACCAAACGACGTGCTAAGCATGCCGATGCTGCTCTTTTTAGCACCCGCGCACGCATTTGTGCGAAAACGCGTTTTAAGCATGCACGTGCATCTTTTGGTAGACGCGGATGAAGTTTTCTGCAAAACCACAAGATGTGCATGCAAATGGTGCTTTTTGCAGAACGTGCACGTGGATTTCTACCAAACGACGTGCTAAGCTTGCCGATGCTGCTCTTTTTAGCACCCGCGCACGGATTTGTGCGAAAACGCGTTTTAAGCATGCACATGCATCTTTTGGTAGACGCGGATGAAGTTTTCTGCAAAACCACAAGATGTGCATGCAAATGGTGCTTTTGGCAGAACGCGCACGTAGATTTCTACCAAACGACGTGCTAAGCATGCCGATGCTGCTCTTTTTAGCACCCGCGCACGCATTTGTGCGGAAACGCGTTTTAAGCATGCACATGCATCTTTTGGTAGACGCGGATGAAGTTTTCTGCAAAACCACAAGATGTGCATGCAAATGGTGCTTTTTGCAGAACGCGCACGTGGATTTCTACCAAACGACGTGCTAAGCATGCCGATGCTGCTCTTTTTAGCACCCGCGCACGGATTTGTGCGAAAACGCGTTTTAAGCATGCACATGCATCTTTTGGTAGACGCGGATGAAGTTTTCTGCAAAACAACAGGATGTGCATGCAAATGGTGCTTTTGGCAGAACGCGCACGTGGATTTCTACCAAACGACGTGCTAAGCATGCCGATGCTGCTCTTTTTAGCACCCGCGCACGCATTTGTGCGAAAACGCGTTTTAAGCATGCACATGCATCTTTTGGTAGACGCGGATGAAGTTTTCTGCAAAACCACAAGATGTGCATGCAAATGGTGCTTTTTGCAGAACGCGCACGTGGATTTCTACCAAACGACGTGCTAAGCATGCCGATGCTGCTCTTTTTAGCACCCGCGCACGCATTTGTGCGAAAACGCGTTTTAAGCATGCACATGCATCTTTTGGTAGACGCGGATGAAGTTTTCTGCAAAACCACAAGATGTGCATGCAAATGGTGCTTTTGGCAGAACGGGCACGTGGATTTCTACCATACGACGTGCTAAGCATGCCGATGCTGCTCTTTTTAGCACCCGCGCACGCATTTTTGCGAAAACGCGTTTTAAGCAGGCACATGCACCTTTTGGTAGACGCGGATGAAGTTTTCTGCAAAACCACAAGATGTGCATGCAAATGGTGCTTTTTGCAGAACGCGCACGTGGATTTCTACCAAACGACGTGCTAAGCATGCCGATGCTGCTCTTTTTAGCACCCGCGCACGGATTTGTGCGAAAACGCGTTTTAAGCATGCACATGCATCTTTTGGTAGACACGGATGAAGTTTTCTGCAAAACCACAAGATGTGCATGCAAATGGTGCTTTTTGCAGAACGCGCACGTGGATTTCTACCAAACGACGTGCTAAGCATGCCGATGCTGCTCTTTTTAGCACCCGCGCACGGATTTGTGCGAAAACGCGTTTTAAGCATGCACATGCATCTTTTGGTAGACGCGGATGAAGTTTTCTGCAAAACCACAAGATGTGCATGCAAATGGTGCTTTTGCCAGAACGCGCTCGTGGATTTCTACCAAACGACATGCTAAGCATGCTGATGCTGCTATTTTTAGCACCCGCGCACGCATTTGTGCGAAAACGCGTTTTAAGCATGCACATGCATCTTTTGGTAGACGCGGATGAAGTTTTCTGCAAAACCACAAGATGTGCATGCAAATGGTGCTTTTTGCAGAACGCGCACGTGGATTTCTACCAAACGACGTGCTAAGCTTGCCGATGCTGCTCTTTTTAGCACCCGCGCACGCATTTGTGCGAAAACGCGTTTTAAGCATGCACATGCATCTTTTGGTAGACGCGGATAAGTTTTCTGCAAAACCACAAAATGTGCATGCAAATGGTCCTTTTTGCAGAACGCGCACGTGGATTTCTACCAAACGACGTGCTAAGCATGCCGATGCTGCTCTTTTTAGCACCCGCGCACGCATTTGTGCGAAAACGCGTTTTAAGCATGCACATGCATCTTTTGGTAGGCGCGGATGAAGTTTTCTGCAAAACCACAAGATGTGCATGCAAATGGTGCTTTTTGCAGAACGCGCACGTGGATTTCTACCAAACGACGTGCTAAGCATGCCGATGCTGCTCTTTTTAACACCCGCGCACGCATTTGTGCGAAAACGCGTTTTAAGCATGCACATGCATCTTTTGGTAGACGCGGATGAAGTTTTCTGCAAAACCACAAGATGTGCATGCAAATGGTGCTTTTTGCAGAACGCGCACGTGGATTTCTACCAAACGACGTGCTAAGCATGCCGATGCTGCTCTTTTTAGCACCCGCGCACGGATTTGTGCGAAAACGCGTTTTAAGCATGCACATGCATCTTTTGGTAGACGCGGATGAAGTTTTCTGCAAAACCACAAGATGTGCATGCAAATGGTGCTTTTGGCAGAACGCGCACGTGGATTTCTACCAAACGACGTGCTAAGCATGCCGATGCTGCTCTTTTTAGCACCCGCGCACGCATTTGTGCGAAAACGCGTTTTAAGCATGCACATGCATCTTTTGGTAGACGCGGAAGAAGTTTTCTGCAATACCACAAGATGTGCATGCAAATGGTGCTTTTTGCAGAACGCGCTCGTGGATTTCTACCAAACGACGTGCTAAGCATGCCGATGCTGCTCTTTTTAGCACTCGCGCACGCATTTGCGCGAAAACGCGTTTTAAGCATGCACATGCATCTTTTGGTAGACGCGGATGAAGTTTTCTGCAAAACCACAAGATGTGCATGCAAATGGTGCTTTTTGCAGAACGCGCACGTGGATTTCTACCAAACGACGTGCTAAGCATGCCGATGCTGCTCTTTTTTGCACCCGCGCACGGATTTGTGCGAAAACGCGTTTTAAGCATGCACATGCATCTTTTGGTAGACGCGGATGAAGTTTTCTGCAAAACCACAAGATGTGCATGCAAATGGTGCTTTTGGCAGAACGCGCACGTGGATTTCTACCAAACGACGTGCTAAGCATGCCGATGCTGCTCTTTTTAGCACCCGCGCACGGATTTGTGCGAAAACGCATTTTAAGCATGCACATGCATCTTTTGGTAGACGCGGATGAAGTTTTCTGCAAAACCACAAGATGTGCATGCAAATGGTGCTTTTTGCAGAACGCGCTCGTGGATTTCTACCAAACGACGTGCTAAGCATGCCGATGCTGCTCTTTTTAGCACCCGCGCAGGCATTTGTGCGAAAACGCGTTTTAAGCATGCACATGCATCTTTTGGTAGACGCGGGTGAAGTTTTCTGCAAAACCACAAGATGTGCATGCAAATGGTGCTTTTTGCAGAACGCGCACGTGGATTTCTACCAAACGACGTGCTAAGCATGCCGATGCTGCTCTTTTTAGCACCCGCGCACGGATTTGTGCGAAAACGCGTTTTAAGCATGCACATGCATCTTTTGGTAGACGCGGATGAAGTTTTCTGCAAAACCACAAGATCTGCATGCAAATGGTGCTTTTGGCAGAACGCGCACGTGGATTTCTACCAAACGACGTGCTAAGCATGCCGATGCTGCTCTTTTTAGCACCCGCGCACGCATTTGTGCCAAAACGCGTTTTAAGCATGCACATGCATCTTTTGGTAGACGCGGATGAAGTTTTCTGCAAAACCACAAGATGTGCATGCAAATGGTGCTTTTTGCAGAACGCGCACGTGGATTTCTACCAAACGACGTGCTAAGCATGCCGATGCTGCTCTTTTTTGCACCCGCGCACGCATTTGTGCGAAAACGCGTTTTAAGCATGCACATGCATCTTTTGGTAGACGCGGATGAAGTTTTCTGCAAAACCACAAGATGTGCATGCAAATGGTGCTTTTTGCAGAACGCGCACGTGGATTTCTACCAAACGACGTGCTAAGCTTGCCGATGCTGCTCTTTTTAGCACCCGCGCACGGATTTGTGCGAAAACGCGTTTTAAGCATGCACATGCATCTTTTGGTAGACGCGGATGAAGTTTTCTGCAAAACCACAAGATGTGCATGCAAATGGTGCTTTTGGCAGAACGCGCACGTGGATTTCTACCAAACGACGTGCTAAGCATGCCGATGCTGCTCTTTTTAGCACCCGCGCACGCATTTGTGCGAAAACGCGTTTTAAGCATGCACATGCATCTTTTGGTAGACGCGGATGAAGTTTTCTGCAAAACCACAAGATGTGCATGCAAATGGTGCTTTTTGCAGAACGCGCACGTGGATTTCTACCAAACGACGTGCTAAGCATGCCGATGCTGCTCTTTTTAGCACTTGCGCACGGATTTGTGCGAAAACGCGTTTTAAGCATGCACATGCATCTTTTGGTAGACGCGGATGAAGTTTTCTGCAAAACCACAAAATGTGCATGCAAATGGTGCTTTTGGCAGAACGCGCACGTGGATTTCTAGCAAACGACGTGCTAAGCATGCCGATGCTGCTCTTTTTAGCACCCGCGCACGCATTTGTGCGAAAACGCGTTTTAAGCATGCACATGCATCTTTTGGTAGACGCGGATGAAGTTTTCTGCAAAACCACAAGATGTGCATGCAAATGGTGCTTTTTGCAGAACGCGCACGTGGATTTCTACCAAACGACGTGCTAAGCATGCCGATGCTGCTATTTTTAGCACCCGCGCACGCATTTGTGCGAAAACGCGTTTTAAGCATGCACATGCATCTTTTGGTAGACGCGGATAAGTTTTCTGCAAAACCACAAGATGTGCATGCAAATGGTCCTTTTTGCAGAACGCGCACGTGAATTTCTACCAAACGACGTGCTAAGCATGCCGATGCTGCTCTTTTTAGCACCCGCGCACGCATTTGTGCGAAAACGCGTTTTAAGCATGCACATGCATCTTTTGGTAGACGCGGATGAAGTTTTCTGCAATACCACAAGATGTGCATGCAAATGGTCCTTTTTGCAGAACGCGCACGTGGATTTCTACCAAACGACGTGCTAAGCATGCCGATGCTGCTCTTTTTAGCACCCGCGCACGCATTTGTGCGAAAACGCGTTTTAAGCATGCACATGCATCTTTTGGTAGGCGCGGATGAAGTTTTCTGCAAAACCACAAGATGTGCATGCAAATGGTGCTTTTTGCAGAACGCGCACGTGGATTTCTACCAAACGACGTGCTAAGCATGCCGATGCTGCTCTTTTTAACACCCGCGCACGCATTTGTGCGAAAACGCGTTTTAAGCATGCACATGCATCTTTTGGTAGACGCGGATGAAGTTTTCTGCAAAACCACAAGATGTGCATGCAAATGGTGCTTTTTGCAGAACGCGCACGTGGATTTCTACCAAACGACGTGCTAAGCATGCCGATGCTGCTCTTTTTAGCACCCGCGCACGGATTTGTGCGAAAACGCGTTTTAAGCATGCACATGCATCTTTTGGTAGACGCGGATGAAGTTTTCTGCAAAACCACAAGATGTGCATGCAAATGGTGCTTTTGGCAGAACGCGCACGTGGATTTCTACCAAACGACGTGCTAAGCATGCCGATGCTGCTCTTTTTAGCACCCGCGCACGCATTTGTGCGAAAACGCGTTTTAAGCATGCACATGCATCTTTTGGTAGACGCGGAAGAAGTTTTCTGCAATACCACAAGATGTGCATGCAAATGGTGCTTTTTGCAGAACGCGCTCGTGGATTTCTACCAAACGACGTGCTAAGCATGCCGATGCTGCTCTTTTTAGCACTCGCGCACGCATTTGCGCGAAAACGCGTTTTAAGCATGCACATGCATCTTTTGGTAGACGCGGATGAAGTTTTCTGCAAAACCACAAGATGTGCATGCAAATGGTGCTTTTTGCAGAACGCGCACGTGGATTTCTACCAAACGACGTGCTAAGCATGCCGATGCTGCTCTTTTTTGCACCCGCGCACGGATTTGTGCGAAAACGCGTTTTAAGCATGCACATGCATCTTTTGGTAGACGCGGATGAAGTTTTCTGCAAAACCACAAGATGTGCATGCAAATGGTGCTTTTGGCAGAACGCGCACGTGGATTTCTACCAAACGACGTGCTAAGCATGCCGATGCTGCTCTTTTTAGCACCCGCGCACGGATTTGTGCGAAAACGCATTTTAAGCATGCACATGCATCTTTTGGTAGACGCGGATGAAGTTTTCTGCAAAACCACAAGATGTGCATGCAAATGGTGCTTTTTGCAGAACGCGCTCGTGGATTTCTACCAAACGACGTGCTAAGCATGCCGATGCTGCTCTTTTTAGCACCCGCGCAGGCATTTGTGCGAAAACGCGTTTTAAGCATGCACATGCATCTTTTGGTAGACGCGGGTGAAGTTTTCTGCAAAACCACAAGATGTGCATGCAAATGGTGCTTTTTGCAGAACGCGCACGTGGATTTCTACCAAACGACGTGCTAAGCATGCCGATGCTGCTCTTTTTAGCACCCGCGCACGGATTTGTGCGAAAACGCGTTTTAAGCATGCACATGCATCTTTTGGTAGACGCGGATGAAGTTTTCTGCAAAACCACAAGATCTGCATGCAAATGGTGCTTTTGGCAGAACGCGCACGTGGATTTCTACCAAACGACGTGCTAAGCATGCCGATGCTGCTCTTTTTAGCACCCGCGCACGCATTTGTGCCAAAACGCGTTTTAAGCATGCACATGCATCTTTTGGTAGACGCGGATGAAGTTTTCTGCAAAACCACAAGATGTGCATGCAAATGGTGCTTTTTGCAGAACGCGCACGTGGATTTCTACCAAACGACGTGCTAAGCATGCCGATGCTGCTCTTTTTTGCACCCGCGCACGCATTTGTGCGAAAACGCGTTTTAAGCATGCACATGCATCTTTTTGGTAGACGCGGATGAAGTTTTCTGCAAAACCACAAGATGTGCATGCAAATGGTGCTTTTTGCAGAACGCGCACGTGGATTTCTACCAAACGACGTGCTAAGCTTGCCGATGCTGCTCTTTTTAGCACCCGCGCACGGATTTGTGCGAAAACGCGTTTTAAGCATGCACATGCATCTTTTGGTAGACGCGGATGAAGTTTTCTGCAAAACCACAAGATGTGCATGCAAATGGTGCTTTTGGCAGAACGCGCACGTGGATTTCTACCAAACGACGTGCTAAGCATGCCGATGCTGCTCTTTTTAGCACCCGCGCACGCATTTGTGCGAAAACGCGTTTTAAGCATGCACATGCATCTTTTGGTAGACGCGGATGAAGTTTTCTGCAAAACCACAAGATGTGCATGCAAATGGTGCTTTTTGCAGAACGCGCACGTGGATTTCTACCAAACGACGTGCTAAGCATGCCGATGCTGCTCTTTTTAGCACTTGCGCACGGATTTGTGCGAAAACGCGTTTTAAGCATGCACATGCATCTTTTGGTAGACGCGGATGAAGTTTTCTGCAAAACCACAAAATGTGCATGCAAATGGTGCTTTTGGCAGAACGCGCACGTGGATTTCTAGCAAACGACGTGCTAAGCATGCCGATGCTGCTCTTTTTAGCACCCGCGCACGCATTTGTGCGAAAACGCGTTTTAAGCATGCACATGCATCTTTTGGTAGACGCGGATGAAGTTTTCTGCAAAACCACAAGATGTGCATGCAAATGGTGCTTTTTGCAGAACGCGCACGTGGATTTCTACCAAACGACGTGCTAAGCATGCCGATGCTGCTATTTTTAGCACCCGCGCACGCATTTGTGCGAAAACGCGTTTTAAGCATGCACATGCATCTTTTGGTAGACGCGGATAAGTTTTCTGCAAAACCACAAGATGTGCATGCAAATGGTCCTTTTTGCAGAACGCGCACGTGAATTTCTACCAAACGACGTGCTAAGCATGCCGATGCTGCTCTTTTTAGCACCCGCGCACGCATTTGTGCGAAAACGCGTTTTAAGCATGCACATGCATCTTTTGGTAGACGCGGATGAAGTTTTCTGCAAAACCACAAGATGTGCATGCAAATGGTGCTTTTTGCAGAACGCGCACGTGGATTTCTACCAAACGACGTGCTAAGCATGCCGATGCTGCTCTTTTTAGCACCCGCGCACGCATTTGTGCGAAAACGCGTTTTAAGCATGCACATGCATCTTTTGGTAGACGCGGATGAAGTTTTCTGCAAAACCACAAGATGTGCATGCAAATGGTGCTTTTTGCAGAACGCGCACGTGGATTTCTACCAAACGACGTGCTAAGCATGCCGATGCTGCTCTTTTTAGCACCCGCGCACGGATTTGTGCGAAAACTCGTTTTAAGCATGCACATGCATCTTTTGGTAGACGCGGATGAAGTTTTCTGCAAAACCACAAGATGTGCATGCAAATGGTGCTTTTGGCAGAACGCGCACGTGGATTTCTACCAAACGACGTGCTAAGCATGCCGATGCTGCTCTTTTTAGCACCCGCGCACGCATTTGTGCGAAAACGCGTTTTAAGCATGCACATGCATCTTTTGGTAGACGCGGATGAAGTTTTCTGCAATACCACAAGATGTGCATGCAAATGGTGCTTTTTGCAGAACGCGCTCGTGGATTTCTACCAAACGACGTGCTAAGCATGCCGATGCTGCTCTTTTTAGCACTCGCGCACGCATTTGCGCGAAAACGCGTTTTAAGCATGCACATGCATCTTTTGGTAGACGCGGATGAAGTTTTCTGCAAAACCACAAGATGTGCATGCAAATGGTGCTTTTTGCAGAACGCGCACGTGGATTTCTACCAAACGACGTGCTAAGCATGCCGATGCTGCTCTTTTTAGCACCCGCGCACGGATTTGTGCGAAAACGCGTTTTAAGCATGCACATGCATCTTTTGGTAGACGCGGATGAAGTTTTCTGCAAAACCACAAGATGTGCATGCAAATGGTGCTTTTGGCAGAACGCGCACGTGGATTTCTACCAAACGACGGGCTAAGCATGCCGATGCTGCTCTTTTTAGCACCCGCGCACGGATTTGTGCGAAAACGCGTTTTAAGCATGCACATGCATCTTTTGGTAGACGCGGATGAAGTTTTCTGCAAAACCACAAGATGTGCATGCAAATGGTGCTTTTGGCAGAACGCGCACGTGGATTTCTACCAAACGACGTGCTAAGCATGCCGATGCTGCTCTTTTTAGCACCCGCGCACGCATTTGTGCGAAAACGCGTTTTAAGCATGCACATGCATCTTTTGGTAGACGCGGATGAAGTTTTCTGCAAAACCACAAGATGTGCATGCAAATGGTGCTTTTTGCAGAACGCGCTCGTGGATTTCTACCAAACGACGTGCTAAGCATGCCGATGCTGCTCTTTTTAGCACCCGCGCACGCATTTCTGCGAAAACGCGTTTTAAGCATGCACATGCATCTTTTGGTAGACGCGGATGAAGTTTTCTGCAAAACCACAAGATGTGCATGCAAATGGTGCTTTTTGCAGAACGCGCACGTGGATTTCTACCAAACGACGTGCTAAGCATGCCGATGCTGCTCTTTTTAGCACCCGCGCACGGATTTGTGCGAAAACGCGTTTTAAGCATGCACATGCATCTTTTGGTAGACGCGGATGAAGTTTTCTGCAAAACCACAAGATGTGCATGCAAATGGTGCTTTTTGCAGAACGCGCACGTGGATTTCTACCAAACGACGTGCTAAGCACGCCGATGCTGCTCTTTTTAGCACCCGCGCACGCATTTGTGCGAAAACGCGTTTTAAGCATGCACATGCATCTTTTGGTAGACGCGGATGAAGTTTTCTGCAAAACCACAAGATGTGCATGCAAATGGTGCTTTTTGCAGAACGCGCTCGTGGATGTCTACCAAACGACGTGCTAAGCATGCCGATGCTGCTCTTTTTAGCACCCGCGCACGCATTTGTGCGAAAACGCGTTTTAAGCATGCACATGCATCTTTTGGTAGACGCGGATGAAGTTTTCTGCAAAACCACAAGATGTGCATGCAAATGGTGCTTTTTGCATAACGCGCACGTGGATTTCTACCAAACGACGTGCTAAGCATGCCGATGCTGCTCTTTTTAGCACCCGCGCACGGATTTGTGCGAAAACGCGTTTTAAGCATGCACATGCATCTTTTGGTAGACGCGGATGAAGTTTTCTGCAAAACCACAAGATGTGCATGCAAATGGTGCTTTTGGCAGAACGCGCACGTTGATTTCTACCAAACGACGTGCTAAGCATGCCGATGCTGCTCTTTTTAGCACCCGCGCACGCATTTGTGCGAAAACGCGTTTTAAGCATGCACATGAATCTTTTGGTAGACGCGGATGAAGTTTTCTGCAAAACCACAAGATGTGCATGCAAATGGTGCTTTTGGCAGAACGCGCACGTGGATTTCTACCAAACGACGTGCTAAGCATGCCGATGCTGCTCTTTTTAGCACCCGCGCACGCATTTGTGCGAAAACGCGTTTTAAGCATGCCCATGCATCTTTTGGTAGACGCGGATGAAGTTTTCTGCAAAACCACAAGACGTGCATGCAAATGGTGCTTTTTGCAGAACGCGCACGTGGATTTCTACCAAACGACGTGCTAAGCATGCCGATGCTGCTCTTTCTAGCACCCGCGCACGGATTTGTGCGAAAACGCGTTTTAAGCATGCACATGCATCTCTTGGTAGACGCGGATGAAGTTTTCCGCAAAACCACAAGATGTGCATGCAAATGGTGCTTTTGGCAGAACGCGCACGTGGATTTCTACCAAACGACGTGCTAAGCATGCCGATGCTGCTCTTTTTAGCACCCGCGCACGCATTTGTGCGAAAACGCGTTTTGAGCATGCACATGCATCTTTTGGTAGACGCGGATGAAGTTTTCTGCAAAACCACAAGATGTGCATGCAAATGGTGCTTTTTGCAGAACGCGCTCGTGGATTTCTACCAAACGACGTGCTAAGCATGCCGATGCTGCTCTTTTTAGCACCCGCGCACGCATTTCTGCGAAAACGCGTTTTAAGCATGCACATGCATCTTTTGGTAGACGCGGATGAAGTTTTCTGCAAAACCACAAGATGTGCATGCAAATGGTGCTTTTTGCAGAACGCGCACGTGGATTTCTACCAAACGACGTGCTAAGCATGCCGATGCTGCTCTTTTTAGCACCCGCGCACGGATTTGTGCGAAAACGCGTTTTAAGCATGCACATGCATCTTTTGGTAGACGCGGATGAAGTTTTCTGCAAAACCACAAGATGTGCATGCAAATGGTGCTTTTTGCAGAACGCGCACGTGGATTTCTACCAAACGACGTGCTAAGCATGCCGATGCTGCTCTTTTTAGCACCCGCGCACGCATTTGTGCGAAAACGCGTTTTAAGCATGCACATGCATCTTTTGGTAGACGCGGATGAAGTTTTCTGCAAAACCACAAGATGTGCATGCAAATGGTGCTTTTTGCAGAACGCGCTCGTGGATTTCTACCAAACGACGTGCTAAGCATGCCGATGCTGCTCTTTTTAGCACCCGCGCACGCATTTGTGCGAAAACGCGTTTTAAGCATGCACATGCATCTTTTGGTAGACGCGGATAAGTTTTCTGCAAAACCACAAGATGTGCATGCAAATGGTCCTTTTTGCAGAACGCGCACGTGGATTTCTACCAAACGACGTGCTAAGCATGCCGATGCTGCTCTTTTTAGCACCCGCGCACGCATTTGTGCGAAAACGCGTTTTAAGCATGCACATGCATCTTTTGGTAGACGCGGATGAAGTTTTCTGCAAAACCACAAGATGTGCATGCAAATGGTGCTTTTTGCAGAACGCGCACGTGGATTTCTACCAAACGACGTGCTAAGCATGCCGATGATGCTCTTTTTAGCACCCGCGCACGCATTTGTGCGAAAACGCGTTTTAAGCATGCACATGCATCTTTTGGTAGACGCGGATGAAGTTTTCTGCAAAACCACAAGATGTGCATGCAAATGGTGCTTTTTGCAGAACGCGCTCGTGGATTTCTACCAAACGACGTGCTAAGCATGCCGATGCTGCTCTTTTTAGCACCCGCGCAGGCATTTGTGCGAAAACGCGTTTTAAGCATGCACATGCATCTTTTGGTAGACGCGGGTGAAGTTTTCTGCAAAACCACAAGATGTGCATGCAAATGGTGCTTTTTGCAGAACGCGCACGTGGATTTCTACCAAACGACGTGCTAAGCATGCCGATGCTGCTCTTTTTAGCACCCGCGCACGGATTTGTGCGAAAACGCGTTTTAAGCATGCACATGCATCTTTTGGTAGACGCGGATGAAGTTTTCTGCAAAACCACAAGATCTGCATGCAAATGGTGCTTTTGGCAGAACGCGCACGTGGATTTCTACCAAACGACGTGCTAAGCATGCCGATGCTGCTCTTTTTAGCACCCGCGCACGCATTTGTGCCAAAACGCGTTTTAAGCATGCACATGCATCTTTTGGTAGACGCGGATGAAGTTTTCTGCAAAACCACAAGATGTGCATGCAAATGGTGCTTTTTGCAGAACGCGCACGTGGATTTCTACCAAACGACGTGCTAAGCATGCCGATGCTGCTCTTTTTAGCACCCGCGCACGCATTTGTGCGAAAACGCGTTTTAAGCATGCACATGCATCTTTTGGTAGACGCGGATGAAGTTTTCTGCAAAACCACAAGATGTGCATGCAAATGGTGCTTTTTGCAGAACGCGCACGTGGATTTCTACCAAACGACGTGCTAAGCTTGCCGATGCTGCCTTTTTTAGCACCCGCGCACGGATTTGTGCGAAAACGCGTTTTAAGCATGCACATGCATCTTTTGGTAGACGCGGATGAAGTTTTCTGCAAAACCACAAGATGTGCATGCAAATGGTGCTTTTGGCAGAACGCGCACGTGGATTTCTACCAAACGACGTGCTAAGCATGCCGATGCTGCTCTTTTTAGCACCCGCGCACGCATTTGTGCGAAAACGCGTTTTAAGCATGCACATGCATCTTTTGGTAGACGCGGATGAAGTTTTCTGCAAAACCACAAGATGTGCATGCAAATGGTGCTTTTTGCAGAACGCGCACGTGGATTTCTACCAAACGACGTGCTAAGCATGCCGATGCTGCTCTTTTTAGCACTTGCGCACGGATTTGTGCGAAAACGCGTTTTAAGCATGCACATGCATCTTTTGGTAGACGCGGATGAAGTTTTCTGCAAAACCACAAGATGTGCATGCAAATGGTGCTTTTGGCAGAACGCGCACGTGGATTTCTAGCAAACGACGTGCTAAGCATGCCGATGCTGCTCTTTTTAGCACCCGCGCACGCATTTGTGCGAAAACGCGTTTTAAGCATGCACATGCATCTTTTGGTAGACGCGGATGAAGTTTTCTGCAAAACCACAAGATGTGCATGCAAATGGTGCTTTTTGCAGAACGCGCACGTGGATTTCTACCAAACGACGTGCTAAGCATGCCGATGCTGCTATTTTTAGCACCCGCGCACGCATTTGTGCGAAAACGCGTTTTAAGCATGCACATGCATCTTTTGGTAGACGCGGATAAGTTTTCTGCAAAACCACAAGATGTGCATGCAAATGGTCCTTTTTGCAGAACGCGCACGTGGATTTCTACCAAACGACGTGCTAAGCATGCCGATGCTGCTCTTTTTAGCACCCGCGCACGCATTTGTGCGAAAACGCGTTTTAAGCATGCACATGCATCTTTTGGTAGACGCGGATGAAGTTTTCTGCAAAACCACAAGATGTGCATGCAAATGGTGCTTTTTGCAGAACGCGCACGTGGATTTCTACCAAACGACGTGCTAAGCATGCCGATGCTGCTCTTTTTAGCACCCGCGCACGCATTTGTGCGAAAACGCGTTTTAAGCATGCACATGCATCTTTTGGTAGACGCGGATGAAGTTTTCTGCAAAACCACAAGATGTGCATGCAAATGGTGCTTTTTGCAGAACGCGCACGTGGATTTCTACCAAACGACGTGCTAAGCATGCCGATGCTGCTCTTTTTAGCACCCGCGCACGGATTTGTGCGAAAACGCGTTTTAAGCATGCACATGCATCTTTTGGTAGACGCGGATGAAGTTTTCTGCAAAACCACAAGATGTGCATGCAAATGGTGCTTTTGGCAGAACGCGCACGTGGATTTCTACCAAACGACGTGCTAAGCATGCCGATGCTGCTCTTTTTAGCACCCGCGCACGCATTTGTGCGAAAACGCGTTTTAAGCATGCACATGCATCTTTTGGTAGACGCGGATGAAGTTTTCTGCAATACCACAAGATGTGCATGCAAATGGTGCTTTTTGCAGAACGCGCTCGTGGATTTCTACCAAACGACGTGCTAAGCATGCCGATGCTGCTCTTTTTAGCACTCGCGCACGCATTTGCGCGAAAACGCGTTTTAAGCATGCACATGCATCTTTTGGTAGACGCGGATGAAGTTTTCTGCAAAACCACAAGATGTGCATGCAAATGGTGCTTTTTGCAGAACGCGCACGTGGATTTCTACCAAACGACGTGCTAAGCATGCCGATGCTGCTCTTTTTAGCACCCGCGCACGGATTTGTGCGAAAACGCGTTTTAAGCATGCACATGCATCTTTTGGTAGACGCGGATGAAGTTTTCTGCAAAACCACAAGATGTGCATGCAAATGGTGCTTTTGGCAGAACGCGCACGTGGATTTCTACCAAACGACGGGCTAAGCATGCCGATGCTGCTCTTTTTAGCACCCGCGCACGGATTTGTGCGAAAACGCGTTTTAAGCATGCACATGCATCTTTTGGTAGACGCGGATGAAGTTTTCTGCAAAACCACAAGATGTGCATGCAAATGGTGCTTTTGGCAGAACGCGCACGTGGATTTCTACCAAACGACGTGCTAAGCATGCCGATGCTGCTCTTTTTAGCACCCGCGCACGCATTTGTGCGAAAACGCGTTTTAAGCATGCACATGCATCTTTTGGTAGACGCGGATGAAGTTTTCTGCAAAACCACAAGATGTGCATGCAAATGGTGCTTTTTGCAGAACGCGCTCGTGGATTTCTACCAAACGACGTGCTAAGCATGCCGATGCTGCTCTTTTTAGCACCCGCGCACGCATTTGTGCGAAAACGCGTTTTAAGCATGCACATGCATCTTTTGGTAGACGCGGATGAAGTTTTCTGCAAAACCACAAGATGTGCATGCAAATGGTGCTTTTTGCATAACGCGCACGTGGATTTCTACCAAACGACGTGCTAAGCATGCCGATGCTGCTCTTTTTAGCACCCGCGCACGGATTTGTGCGAAAACGCGTTTTAAGCATGCACATGCATCTTTTGGTAGACGCGGATGAAGTTTTCTGCAAAACCACAAGATGTGCATGCAAATGGTGCTTTTGGCAGAACGCGCACGTGGATTTCTACCAAACGACGTGCTAACCATGCCGATGCTGCTATTTTTAGCACCCGCGCACGCATTTGTGCAAAAACGCGTTTTGAGCATGCACATGCATCATTTGGTAGACGCGGATGAAGTTTTCTGCAAAACCACAAGATGTGCATGCAAATGGTGCTTTTTGCAGAACGCGCACGTGGATTTCTACCAAACGACGTGCTAACCATGCCGATGCTGCTATTTTTAGCACCCGCGCACCCATTTGTGCAAAAACGCGTTTTGAGCATGCACATGCATCTTTTGGTAGACGCGGATGAAGTTTTCTGCAAAACCACAAGATGTGCATGCAAATGGTGCTTTTTGCAGAACGCGCACGGGGATTTCTACCAAACGACGTGCTAAGCATGCCGATGCTGCTCTTTTTAGCACCCGCGCACGCATTTGTGCGAAAACGCGTTTTAAGCATGCACGTGCATCTTTTGGTAGACGCGGATGAAGTTTTCTGCAAAACCACAAGATGTGCATGCAAATGGTGCTTTTTGCAGAACGTGCACGTGGATTTCTACCAAACGACGTGCTAAGCTTGCCGATGCTGCTCTTTTTAGCACCCGCGCACGGATTTGTGCGAAAACACGTTTTAAGCATGCACATGCATCTTTTGGTAGACGCGGATGAAGTTTTCTGCAAAACCACAAGATGTGCATGCAAATGGTGCTTTTGGCAGAACGCGCACGTAGATTTCTACCAAACGACGTGCTAAGCATGCCGATGCTGCTCTTTTTAGCACCCGCGCACGCATTTGTGCGGAAACGCGTTTTAAGCATGCACATGCATCTTTTGGTAGACGCGGATGAAGTTTTCTGCAAAACCACAAGATGTGCATGCAAATGGTGCTTTTTGCAGAACGCGCACGTGGATTTCTACCAAACGACGTGCTAAGCATGCCGATGCTGCTCTTTTTAGCACCCGCGCACGGATTTGTGCGAAAACGAGTTTTAAGCATGCACATGCATCTTTTGGTAGACGCGGATGAAGTTTTCTGCAAAACAACAGGATGTGCATGCAAATGGTGCTTTTGGCAGAACGCGCACGTGGATTTCTACCAAACGACGTGCTAAGCATGCCGATGCTGCTCTTTTTAGCACCCGCGCACGCATTTGTGCGAAAACGCGTTTTAAGCATGCACATGCATCTTTTGGTAGACGCGGATGAAGTTGTCTGCAAAACCACAAGATGTGCATGCAAATGGTGCTTTTTGCAGAACGCGCACGTGGATTTCTACCAAACGACGTGCTAAGCATGCCGATGCTGCTCTTTTTAGCACCCGCGCACGCATTTGTGCGAAAACGCGTTTTAAGCATGCACATGCATCTTTTGGTAGACGCGGATGAAGTTTTCTGCAAAACCACAAGATGTGCATGCAAATGGTGCTTTTGGCAGAACGGGCACGTGGATTTCTACCATACGACGTGCTAAGCATGCCGATGCTGCTCTTTTTAGCACCCGCGCACGCATTTTTGCGAAAACGCGTTTTGAGCATGCACATGCATCTTTTGGTAGACGCGGATGAAGTTTTCTGCAAAACCACAAGATGTGCATGCAAATGGTGCTTTTTGCAGAACGCGCTCGTGGATTTCTACCAAACGACGTGCTAAGCATGCCGATGCTGCTCTTTTTAGCACTCGCGCACGCATTTGCGCGAAAACGCGTTTTAAGCATGCACATGCATCTTTTGGTAGACGCGGATGAAGTTTTCTGCAAAACCACAAGATGTGCATGCAAATGGTGCTTTTTGCAGAACGCGCACGTGGATTTCTACCAAACGACGTGCTAAGCATGCCGATGCTGCTCTTTTTAGCACCCGCGCACGGATTTGTGCGAAAACGCGTTTTAAGCATGCACATGCATCTTTTGGTAGACGCGGATGAAGTTGTCTGCAAAACCACAAGATGTGCATGCAAATGGTGCTTTTTGCAGAACGCGCACGTGGATTTCTACCAAACGACGTGCTAAGCATGCCGATGCTGCTCTTTTTAGCACCCGCGCACGCATTTGTGCGAAAACGCGTTTTAAGCATGCACATGCATCTTTTGGTAGACGCGGATGAAGTTTTCTGCAAAACCACAAGATGTGCATGCAAATGGTGCTTTTGGCAGAACGGGCACGTGGATTTCTACCATACGACGTGCTAAGCATGCCGATGCTGCTCTTTTTAGCACCCGCGCACGCATTTTTGCGAAAACGCGTTTTAAGCATGCACATGCACCTTTTGGTAGACGCGGATGAAGTTTTCTGCAAAACCACAAGATGTGCATGCAAATGGTGCTTTTTGCAGAACGCGCACGTGGATTTCTACCAAACGACGTGCTAAGCATGCCGATGCTGCTCTTTTTAGCACCCGCGCACAGATTTGTGCGAAAACGCGTTTTAAGCATGCACATGCATCTTTTGGTAGACACGGATGAAGTTTTCTGCAAAACCACAAGATGTGCATGCAAATGGTGCTTTTTGCAGAACGCGCACGTGGATTTCTACCAAACGACGTGCTAAGCATGCCGATGCTGCTCTTTTTAGCACCCGCGCACGGATTTGTGCGAAAACGCGTTTTAAGCATGCACATGCATCTTTTGGTAGACGCGGATGAAGTTTTCTGCAAAACCACAAGATGTGCATGCAAATGGTGCTTTTGGCAGAACGCGCTCGTGGATTTCTACCAAACGACGTGCTAAGCATGCCGATGCTGCTATTTTTAGCACCCGCGCACGCATTTGTGCGAAAACGCGTTTTAAGCATGCACATGCATCTTTTGGTAGACGCGGATGATGTTTTCTGCAAAACCACAAGATGTGCATGCAAATGGTGCTTTTTGCAGAACGCGCACGTGGATTTCTACCAAACGACGTGCTAAGCATGCCGATGCTGCTCTTTTTAGCACCCGCGCACGCATTTGTGCGAAAACGCGTTTTAAGCATGCACATGCATCTTTTGGTAGACGCGGATGAAGTTTTCTGCAAAACCACAAGATGTGCATGCAAATGGTGCTTTTTGCAGAACGCGCACGTGGATTTCTACCAAACGACGTGCTAAGCATGCCGATGCTGCTCTTTTTAGCACCCGCGCACGGATTTGTGCGAAAACGCGTTTTAAGCATGCACATGCATCTTTTGGTAGACGCGGATGAAGTTTTCTGCAAAACCACAAGATGTGCATGCAAATGGTGCTTTTGGCAGAACGCGCACGTGGATTTCTACCAAACGACGTGCTAAGCATGCCGATGCTGCTCTTTTTAGCACCCGCGCACGCATTTGTGCGAAAACGCGTTTTAAGCATGCACATGCATCTTTTGGTAGACGCGGATGAAGTTTTCTGCAATACCACAAGATGTGCATGCAAATGGTGCTTTTTGCAGAACGCGCTCGTGGATTTCTACCAAACGACGTGCTAAGCATGCCGATGCTGCTCTTTTTAGCACTCGCGCACGCATTTGCGCGAAAACGCGTTTTAAGCATGCACATGCATCTTTTGGTAGACGCGGATGAAGTTTTCTGCAAAACCACAAGATGTGCATGCAAATGGTGCTTTTTGCAGAACGCGCACGTGGATTTCTACCAAACGACGTGCTAAGCATGCCGATGCTGCTCTCTTTTGCACCCGCGCACGGATTTGTGCGAAAACGCGTTTTAAGCATGCACATGCATCTTTTGGTAGACGCGGATGAAGTTTTCTGCAAAACCACAAGATGTGCATGCAAATGGTGCTTTTGGCAGAACGCGCACGTGGATTTCTACC
Source organism: Dermacentor andersoni (assembly GCF_023375885.2). Taxonomy (NCBI): domain Eukaryota; kingdom Metazoa; phylum Arthropoda; class Arachnida; order Ixodida; family Ixodidae; genus Dermacentor; species Dermacentor andersoni. The sequence continues at coordinate 33,541 of NW_027314949.1, read as the reverse complement.
AAACGACGTGCTAAGCATGCCGATGCTGCTCTTTTTAGCACCCGCGCACGGATTTGTGCGAAAACGCATTTTAAGCATGCACATGCATCTTTTGGTAGACGCGGATGAAGTTTTCTGCAAAACCACAAGATGTGCATGCAAATGGTGCTTTTTGCAGAACGCGCTCGTGGATTTCTACCAAACGACGTGCTAAGCATGCCGATGCTGCTCTTTTTAGCACCCGCGCAGGCATTTGTGCGAAAACGCGTTTTAAGCATGCACATGCATCTTTTGGTAGACGCGGGTGAAGTTTTCTGCAAAACCACAAGATGTGCATGCAAATGGTGCTTTTTGCAGAACGCGCACGTGGATTTCTACCAAACGACGTGCTAAGCATGCCGATGCTGCTCTTTTTAGCACCCGCGCACGGATTTGTGCGAAAACGCGTTTTAAGCATGCACATGCATCTTTTGGTAGACGCGGATGAAGTTTTCTGCAAAACCACAAGATCTGCATGCAAATGGTGCTTTTGGCAGAACGCGCACGTGGATTTCTACCAAACGACGTGCTAAGCATGCCGATGCTGCTCTTTTTAGCACCCGCGCACGCATTTGTGCCAAAACGCGTTTTAAGCATGCACATGCATCTTTTGGTAGACGCGGATGAAGTTTTCTGCAAAACCACAAGATGTGCATGCAAATGGTGCTTTTTGCAGAACGCGCACGTGGATTTCTACCAAACGACGTGCTAAGCATGCCGATGCTGCTCTTTTTAGCACCCGCGCACGCATTTGTGCGAAAACGCGTTTTAAGCATGCACATGCATCTTTTGGTAGACGCGGATGAAGTTTTCTGCAAAACCACAAGATGTGCATGCAAATGGTGCTTTTTGCAGAACGCGCACGTGGATTTCTACCAAACGACGTGCTAAGCTTGCCGATGCTGCTCTTTTTAGCACCCGCGCACGGATTTGTGCGAAAACGCGTTTTAAGCATGCACATGCATCTTTTGGTAGACGCGGATGAAGTTTTCTGCAAAACCACAAGATGTGCATGCAAATGGTGCTTTTGGCAGAACGCGCACGTGGATTTCTACCAAACGACGTGCTAAGCATGCCGATGCTGCTCTTTTTAGCACCCGCGCACGCATTTGTGCGAAAACGCGTTTTAAGCATGCACATGCATCTTTTGGTAGACGCGGATGAAGTTTTCTGCAAAACCACAAGATGTGCATGCAAATGGTGCTTTTTGCAGAACGCGCACGTGGATTTCTACCAAACGACGTGCTAAGCATGCCGATGCTGCTCTTTTTAGCACTTGCGCACGGATTTGTGCGAAAACGCGTTTTAAGCATGCACATGCATCTTTTGGTAGACGCGGATGAAGTTTTCTGCAAAACCACAAAATGTGCATGCAAATGGTGCTTTTGGCAGAACGCGCACGTGGATTTCTAGCAAACGACGTGCTAAGCATGCCGATGCTGCTCTTTTTAGCACCCGCGCACGCATTTGTGCGAAAACGCGTTTTAAGCATGCACATGCATCTTTTGGTAGACGCGGATGAAGTTTTCTGCAAAACCACAAGATGTGCATGCAAATGGTGCTTTTTGCAGAACGCGCACGTGGATTTCTACCAAACGACGTGCTAAGCATGCCGATGCTGCTATTTTTAGCACCCGCGCACGCATTTGTGCGAAAACGCGTTTTAAGCATGCACATGCATCTTTTGGTAGACGCGGATAAGTTTTCTGCAAAACCACAAGATGTGCATGCAAATGGTCCTTTTTGCAGAACGCGCACGTGAATTTCTACCAAACGACGTGCTAAGCATGCCGATGCTGCTCTTTTTAGCACCCGCGCACGCATTTGTGCGAAAACGCGTTTTAAGCATGCACATGCATCTTTTGGTAGACGCGGATGAAGTTTTCTGCAAAACCACAAGATGTGCATGCAAATGGTGCTTTTTGCAGAACGCGCACGTGGATTTCTACCAAACGACGTGCTAAGCATGCCGATGCTGCTCTTTTTAGCACCCGCGCACGCATTTGTGCGAAAACGCGTTTTAAGCATGCACATGCATCTTTTGGTAGACGCGGATGAAGTTTTCTGCAAAACCACAAGATGTGCATGCAAATGGTGCTTTTTGCAGAACGCGCACGTGGATTTCTACCAAACGACGTGCTAAGCATGCCGATGCTGCTCTTTTTAGCACCCGCGCACGGATTTGTGCGAAAACGCGTTTTAAGCATGCACATGCATCTTTTGGTAGACGCGGATGAAGTTTTCTGCAAAACCACAAGATGTGCATGCAAATGGTGCTTTTGGAAGAACGCGCACGTGGATTTCTACCAAACGACGTGCTAAGCATGCCGATGCTGCTCTTTTTAGCACCCGCGCACGCATTTGTGCGAAAACGCGTTTTAAGCATGCACATGCATCTTTTGGTAGACGCGGATGAAGTTTTCTGCAATACCACAAGATGTGCATGCAAATGGTGCTTTTTGCAGAACGCGCTCGTGGATTTCTACCAAACGACGTGCTAAGCATGCCGATGCTGCTCTTTTTAGCACTCGCGCACGCATTTGCGCGAAAACGCGTTTTAAGCATGCACATGCATCTTTTGGTAGACGCGGATGAAGTTTTCTGCAAAACCACAAGATGTGCATGCAAATGGTGCTTTTTGCAGAACGCGCACGTGGATTTCTACCAAACGACGTGCTAAGCATGCCGATGCTGCTCTTTTTAGCACCCGCGCACGGATTTGTGCGAAAACGCGTTTTAAGCATGCACATGCATCTTTTGGTAGACGCGGATGAAGTTTTCTGCAAAACCACAAGATGTGCATGCAAATGGTGCTTTTGGCAGAACGCGCACGTGGATTTCTACCAAACGACGGGCTAAGCATGCCGATGCTGCTCTTTTTAGCACCCGCGCACGGATTTGTGCGAAAACGCGTTTTAAGCATGCACATGCATCTTTTGGTAGACGCGGATGAAGTTTTCTGCAAAACCACAAGATGTGCATGCAAATGGTGCTTTTGGCAGAACGCGCACGTGGATTTCTACCAAACGACGTGCTAAGCATGCCGATGCTGCTCTTTTTAGCACCCGCGCACGCATTTGTGCGAAAACGCGTTTTAAGCATGCACATGCATCTTTTGGTAGACGCGGATGAAGTTTTCTGCAAAACCACAAGATGTGCATGCAAATGGTGCTTTTTGCAGAACGCGCTCGTGGATTTCTACCAAACGACGTGCTAAGCATGCCGATGCTGCTCTTTTTAGCACCCGCGCACGCATTTCTGCGAAAACGCGTTTTAAGCATGCACATGCATCTTTTGGTAGACGCGGATGAAGTTTTCTGCAAAACCACAAGATGTGCATGCAAATGGTGCTTTTTGCAGAACGCGCACGTGGATTTCTACCAAACGACGTGCTAAGCATGCCGATGCTGCTCTTTTTAGCACCCGCGCACGGATTTGTGCGAAAACGCGTTTTAAGCATGCACATGCATCTTTTGGTAGACGCGGATGAAGTTTTCTGCAAAACCACAAGATGTGCATGCAAATGGTGCTTTTTGCAGAACGCGCACGTGGATTTCTACCAAACGACGTGCTAAGCACGCCGATGCTGCTCTTTTTAGCACCCGCGCACGCATTTGTGCGAAAACGCGTTTTAAGCATGCACATGCATCTTTTGGTAGACGCGGATGAAGTTTTCTGCAAAACCACAAGATGTGCATGCAAATGGTGCTTTTGGCAGAACGCGCACGTTGATTTCTACCAAACGACGTGCTAAGCATGCCGATGCTGCTCTTTTTAGAACCCGCGCACGCATTTGTGCGAAAACGCGTTTTAAGCATGCACATGAATCTTTTGGTAGACGCGGATGAAGTTTTCTGCAAAACCACAAGATGTGCATGCAAATGGTGCTTTTGGCAGAACGCGCACGTGGATTTCTACCAAACGACGTGCTAAGCATGCCGATGCTGCTCTTTTTAGCACCCGCGCACGCATTTGTGCGAAAACGCGTTTTAAGCATGCCCATGCATCTTTTGGTAGACGCGGATGAAGTTTTCTGCAAAACCACAAGACGTGCATGCAAATGGTGCTTTTTGCAGAACGCGCACGTGGATTTCTACCAAACGACGTGCTAAGCATGCCGATGCTGCTCTTTCTAGCACCCGCGCACGGATTTGTGCGAAAACGCGTTTTAAGCATGCACATGCATCTCTTGGTAGACGCGGATGAAGTTTTCCGCAAAACCACAAGATGTGCATGCAAATGGTGCTTTTGGCAGAACGCGCACGTGGATTTCTACCAAACGACGTGCTAAGCATGCCGATGCTGCTCTTTTTAGCACCCGCGCACGCATTTGTGCGAAAACGCGTTTTGAGCATGCACATGCATCTTTTGGTAGACGCGGATGAAGTTTTCTGCAAAACCACAAGATGTGCATGCAAATGGTGCTTTTTGCAGAACGCGCACGTGGATTTCTACCAAACGACGTGCTAAGCATGCCGATGCTGCTCTTTTTAGCACCCGCGCACGCATTTGTGCGAAAACGCGTTTTAAGCATGCACATGCATCTTTTGGGAGACGCGGATGAAGTTTTCTGCAAAACCATAAGATGTGCATGCAAATGGTGCTTTTTGCAGAACGCGCTCGTGGATTTCTACCAAACGACGTGCTAAGCATGCCGATGCTGCTCTTTTTAGCACCCGCGCACGCATTTGTGCGAAAACGCGTTTTAAGCATGCACATGCATCTTTTGGTAGACGCGGATAAGTTTTCTGCAAAACCACAAGATGTGCATGCAAATGGTCCTTTTTGCAGAACGCGCACGTGGATTTCTACCAAACGACGTGCTAAGCATGCCGATGCTGCTCTTTTTAGCACCCGCGCACGCATTTGTGCGAAAACGCGTTTTAAGCATGCACATGCATCTTTTGGTAGACGCGGATGAAGTTTTCTGCAAAACCACAAGATGTGCATGCAAATGGTGCTTTTTGCAGAACGCGCACGTGGATTTCTACCAAACGACGTGCTAAGCATGCCGATGCTGCTCTTTTTAGCACCCGCGCACGCATTTGTGCGAAAACGCGTTTTAAGCATGCACATGCATCTTTTGGTAGACGCGGATGAAGTTTTCTGCAAAACCACAAGATGTGCATGCAAATGGTGCTTTTTGCAGAACGCGCACGTGGATTTCTACCAAACGACGTGCTAAGCATGCCGATGCTGCTCTTTTTAGCACCCGCGCACGGATTTGTGAGAAAACGCGTTTTAAGCATGCACATGCATCTTTTGGTAGACGCGGATGAAGTTTTCTGCAAAACCACAAGATGTGCATGCAAATGGTGCTTTTTGCAGAACGCGCACGTGGATTTCTACCAAACGACGTGCTAAGCATGCCGATGCTGCTCTTTTTAGCACCCGCGCACGCATTTGTGCGAAAACGCGTTTTAAGCATGCACATGCATCTTTTGGTAGACGCGGATGAAGTTTTCTGCAAAACCACAAGATGTGCATGCAAATGGTGCTTTTGGCAGAACGGGCACGTGGATTTCTACCATACGACGTGCTAAGCATGCCGATGCTGCTCTTTTTAGCACCCGCGCACGCATTTTTGCGAAAACGCGTTTTAAGCATGCACATGCACCTTTTGGTAGACGCGGATGAAGTTTTCTGCAAAACCACAAGATGTGCATGCAAATGGTGCTTTTTGCAGAACGCGCACGTGGATTTCTACCAAACGACGTGCTAAGCATGCCGATGCTGCTCTTTTTAGCACCCGCGCACGGATTTGTGCGAAAACGCGTTTTAAGCATGCACATGCATCTTTTGGTAGACACGGATGAAGTTTTCTGCAAAACCACAAGATGTGCATGCAAATGGTGCTTTTTGCAGAACGCGCACGTGGATTTCTACCAAACGACGTGCTAAGCATGCCGATGCTGCTCTTTTTAGCACCCGCGCACGGATTTGTGCGAAAACGCGTTTTAAGCATGCACATGCATCTTTTGGTAGACGCGGATGAAGTTTTCTGCAAAACCACAAGATGTGCATGCAAATGGTGCTTTTGCCAGAACGCGCTCGTGGATTTCTACCAAACGACGTGCTAAGCATGCCGATGCTGCTATTTTTAGCACCCGCGCACGCATTTGTGCGAAAACGCGTTTTAAGCATGCACATGCATCTTTTGGTAGACGCGGATGATGTTTTCTGCAAAACCACAAGATGTGCATGCAAATGGTGCTTTTTGCAGAACGCGCACGTGGATTTCTACCAAACGACGTGCTAAGCATGCCGATGCTGCTCTTTTTAGCACCCGCGCACGCATTTGTGCGAAAACGCGTTTTAAGCATGCACATGCATCTTTTGGTAGACGCGGATGAAGTTTTCTGCAAAACCACAAGATGTGCATGCAAATGGTGCTTTTTGCAGAACGCGCACGTGGATTTCTACCAAACGACGTGCTAAGCTTGCCGATGCTGCTCTTTTTAGCACCCGCGCACGCATTTGTGCGAAAACGCGTTTTAAGCATGCACATGCATCTTTTGGTAGACGCGGATAAGTTTTCTGCAAAACCACAAGATGTGCATGCAAATGGTCCTTTTTGCAGAACGCGCACGTGGATTTCTACCAAACGACGTGCTAAGCATGCCGATGCTGCTCTTTTTAGCACCCGCGCACGCATTTGTGCGAAAACGCGTTTTAAGCATGCACATGCATCTTTTGGTAGGCGCGGATGAAGTTTTCTGCAAAACCACAAGATGTGCATGCAAATGGTGCTTTTTGCAGAACGCGCACGTGGATTTCTACCAAACGACGTGCTAAGCATGCCGATGCTGCTCTTTTTAGCACCCGCGCACGCATTTGTGCGAAAACGCGTTTTAAGCATGCACATGCATCTTTTGGTAGACGCGGATGAAGTTTTCTGCAAAACCACAAGATGTGCATGCAAATGGTGCTTTTTGCAGAACGCGCACGTGGATTTCTACCAAACGACGTGCTAAGCATGCCGATGCTGCTCTTTTTAGCACCCGCGCTCGGATTTGTGCGAAAACGCGTTTTAAGCATGCACATGCATCTTTTGGTAGACGCGGATGAAGTTTTCTGCAAAACCACAAGATGTGCATGCAAATGGTGCTTTTGGCAGAACGCGCACGTGGATTTCTACCAAACGACGTGCTAAGCATGCCGATGCTGCTCTTTTTAGCACCCGCGCACGCATTTGTGCGAAAACGCGTTTTAAGCATGCACATGCATCTTTTGGTAGACGCGGATGAAGTTTTCTGCAATACCACAAGATGTGCATGCAAATGGTGCTTTTTGCAGAACGCGCTCGTGGATTTCTACCAAACGACGTGCTAAGCATGCCGATGCTGCTCTTTTTAGCACTCGCGCACGCATTTGCGCGAAAACGCGTTTTAAGCATGCACATGCATCTTTTGGTAGACGCGGATGAAGTTTTCTGCAAAACCACAAGATGTGCATGCAAATGGTGCTTTTTGCAGAACGCGCACGTGGATTTCTACCAAACGACGTGCTAAGCATGCCGATGCTGCTCTTTTTTGCACCCGCGCACGGATTTGTGCGAAAACGCGTTTTAAGCATGCACATGCATCTTTTGGTAGACGCGGATGAAGTTTTCTGCAAAACCACAAGATGTGCATGCAAATGGTGCTTTTGGCAGAACGCGCACGTGGATTTCTACCAAACGACGTGCTAAGCATGCCGATGCTGCTCTTTTTAGCACCCGCGCACGGATTTGTGCGAAAACGCATTTTAAGCATGCACATGCATCTTTTGGTAGACGCGGATGAAGTTTTCTGCAAAACCACAAGATGTGCATGCAAATGGTGCTTTTTGCAGAACGCGCTCGTGGATTTCTACCAAACGACGTGCTAAGCATGCCGATGCTGCTCTTTTTAGCACCCGCGCAGGCATTTGTGCGAAAACGCGTTTTAAGCATGCACATGCATCTTTTGGTAGACGCGGGTGAAGTTTTCTGCAAAACCACAAGATGTGCATGCAAATGGTGCTTTTTGCAGAACGCGCACGTGGATTTCTACCAAACGACGTGCTAAGCATGCCGATGCTGCTCTTTTTAGCACCCGCGCACGGATTTGTGCGAAAACGCGTTTTAAGCATGCACATGCATCTTTTGGTAGACGCGGATGAAGTTTTCTGCAAAACCACAAGATCTGCATGCAAATGGTGCTTTTGGCAGAACGCGCACGTGGATTTCTACCAAACGACGTGCTAAGCATGCCGATGCTGCTCTTTTTAGCACCCGCGCACGCATTTGTGCCAAAACGCGTTTTAAGCATGCACATGCATCTTTTGGTAGACGCGGATGAAGTTTTCTGCAAAACCACAAGATGTGCATGCAAATGGTGCTTTTTGCAGAACGCGCACGTGGATTTCTACCAAACGACGTGCTAAGCATGCCGATGCTGCTCTTTTTAGCACCCGCGCACGCATTTGTGCGAAAACGCGTTTTAAGCATGCACATGCATCTTTTGGTAGACGCGGATGAAGTTTTCTGCAAAACCACAAGATGTGCATGCAAATGGTGCTTTTTGCAGAACGCGCACGTGGATTTCTACCAAACGACGTGCTAAGCTTGCCGATGCTGCTCTTTTTAGCACCCGCGCACGGATTTGTGCGAAAACGCGTTTTAAGCATGCACATGCATCTTTTGGTAGACGCGGATGAAGTTTTCTGCAAAACCACAAGATGTGCATGCAAATGGTGCTTTTGCCAGAACGCGCTCGTGGATTTCTACCAAACGACGTGCTAAGCATGCCGATGCTGCTATTTTTAGCACCCGCGCACGCATTTGTGCGAAAACGCGTTTTAAGCATGCACATGCATCTTTTGGTAGACGCGGATGATGTTTTCTGCAAAACCACAAGATGTGCATGCAAATGGTGCTTTTTGCAGAACGCGCACGTGGATTTCTACCAAACGACGTGCTAAGCATGCCGATGCTGCTCTTTTTAGCACCCGCGCACGCATTTGTGCGAAAACGCGTTTTAAGCATGCACATGCATCTTTTGGTAGACGCGGATGAAGTTTTCTGCAAAACCACAAGATGTGCATGCAAATGGTGCTTTTTGCAGAACGCGCACGTGGATTTCTACCAAACGACGTGCTAAGCTTGCCGATGCTGCTCTTTTTAGCACCCGCGCACGCATTTGTGCGAAAACGCGTTTTAAGCATGCACATGCATCTTTTGGTAGACGCGGATAAGTTTTCTGCAAAACCACAAGATGTGCATGCAAATGGTCCTTTTTGCAGAACGCGCACGTGGATTTCTACCAAACGACGTGCTAAGCATGCCGATGCTGCTCTTTTTAGCACCCGCGCACGCATTTGTGCGAAAACGCGTTTTAAGCATGCACATGCATCTTTTGGTAGGCGCGGATGAAGTTTTCTGCAAAACCACAAGATGTGCATGCAAATGGTGCTTTTTGCAGAACGCGCACGTGGATTTCTACCAAACGACGTGCTAAGCATGCCGATGCTGCTCTTTTTAGCACCCGCGCACGCATTTGTGCGAAAACGCGTTTTAAGCATGCACATGCATCTTTTGGTAGACGCGGATGAAGTTTTCTGCAAAACCACAAGATGTGCATGCAAATGGTGCTTTTTGCAGAACGCGCACGTGGATTTCTACCAAACGACGTGCTAAGCATGCCGATGCTGCTCTTTTTAGCACCCGCGCTCGGATTTGTGCGAAAACGCGTTTTAAGCATGCACATGCATCTTTTGGTAGACGCGGATGAAGTTTTCTGCAAAACCACAAGATGTGCATGCAAATGGTGCTTTTGGCAGAACGCGCACGTGGATTTCTACCAAACGACGTGCTAAGCATGCCGATGCTGCTCTTTTTAGCACCCGCGCACGCATTTGTGCGAAAACGCGTTTTAAGCATGCACATGCATCTTTTGGTAGACGCGGATGAAGTTTTCTGCAATACCACAAGATGTGCATGCAAATGGTGCTTTTTGCAGAACGCGCTCGTGGATTTCTACCAAACGACGTGCTAAGCATGCCGATGCTGCTCTTTTTAGCACTCGCGCACGCATTTGCGCGAAAACGCGTTTTAAGCATGCACATGCATCTTTTGGTAGACGCGGATGAAGTTTTCTGCAAAACCACAAGATGTGCATGCAAATGGTGCTTTTTGCAGAACGCGCACGTGGATTTCTACCAAACGACGTGCTAAGCATGCCGATGCTGCTCTTTTTTGCACCCGCGCACGGATTTGTGCGAAAACGCGTTTTAAGCATGCACATGCATCTTTTGGTAGACGCGGATGAAGTTTTCTGCAAAACCACAAGATGTGCATGCAAATGGTGCTTTTGGCAGAACGCGCACGTGGATTTCTACCAAACGACGTGCTAAGCATGCCGATGCTGCTCTTTTTAGCACCCGCGCACGGATTTGTGCGAAAACGCATTTTAAGCATGCACATGCATCTTTTGGTAGACGCGGATGAAGTTTTCTGCAAAACCACAAGATGTGCATGCAAATGGTGCTTTTTGCAGAACGCGCTCGTGGATTTCTACCAAACGACGTGCTAAGCATGCCGATGCTGCTCTTTTTAGCACCCGCGCAGGCATTTGTGCGAAAACGCGTTTTAAGCATGCACATGCATCTTTTGGTAGACGCGGGTGAAGTTTTCTGCAAAACCACAAGATGTGCATGCAAATGGTGCTTTTTGCAGAACGCGCACGTGGATTTCTACCAAACGACGTGCTAAGCATGCCGATGCTGCTCTTTTTAGCACCCGCGCACGGATTTGTGCGAAAACGCGTTTTAAGCATGCACATGCATCTTTTGGTAGACGCGGATGAAGTTTTCTGCAAAACCACAAGATCTGCATGCAAATGGTGCTTTTGGCAGAACGCGCACGTGGATTTCTACCAAACGACGTGCTAAGCATGCCGATGCTTCTCTTTTTAGCACCCGCGCACGCATTTGTGCCAAAACGCGTTTTAAGCATGCACATGCATCTTTTGGTAGACGCGGATGAAGTTTTCTGCAAAACCACAAGATGTGCATGCAAATGGTGCTTTTTGCAGAACGCGCACGTGGATTTCTACCAAACGACGTGCTAAGCATGCCGATGCTGCTCTTTTTAGCACCCGCGCACGCATTTGTGCGAAAACGCGTTTTAAGCATGCACATGCATCTTTTGGTAGACGCGGATGAAGTTTTCTGCAAAACCACAAGATGTGCATGCAAATGGTGCTTTTTGCAGAACGCGCACGTGGATTTCTACCAAACGACGTGCTAAGCTTGCCGATGCTGCTCTTTTTAGCACCCGCGCACGGATTTGTGCGAAAACGCGTTTTAAGCATGCACATGCATCTTTTGGTAGACGCGGATGAAGTTTTCTGCAAAACCACAAGATGTGCATGCAAATGGTGCTTTTGGCAGAACGCGCACGTGGATTTCTACCAAACGACGTGCTAAGCATGCCGATGCTGCTCTTTTTAGCACCCGCGCACGCATTTGTGCGAAAACGCGTTTTAAGCATGCACATGCATCTTTTGGTAGACGCGGATGAAGTTTTCTGCAAAACCACAAGATGTGCATGCAAATGGTGCTTTTTGCAGAACGCGCACGTGGATTTCTACCAAACGACGTGCTAAGCATGCCGATGCTGCTCTTTTTAGCACTTGCGCACGGATTTGTGCGAAAACGCGTTTTAAGCATGCACATGCATCTTTTGGTAGACGCGGATGAAGTTTTCTGCAAAACCACAAAATGTGCATGCAAATGGTGCTTTTGGCAGAACGCGCACGTGGATTTCTAGCAAACGACGTGCTAAGCATGCCGATGCTGCTCTTTTTAGCACCCGCGCACGCATTTGTGCGAAAACGCGTTTTAAGCATGCACATGCATCTTTTGGTAGACGCGGATGAAGTTTTCTGCAAAACCACAAGATGTGCATGCAAATGGTGCTTTTTGCAGAACGCGCACGTGGATTTCTACCAAACGACGTGCTAAGCATGCCGATGCTGCTATTTTTAGCACCCGCGCACGCATTTGTGCGAAAACGCGTTTTAAGCATGCACATGCATCTTTTGGTAGACGCGGATAAGTTTTCTGCAAAACCACAAGATGTGCATGCAAATGGTCCTTTTTGCAGAACGCGCACGTGAATTTCTACCAAACGACGTGCTAAGCATGCCGATGCTGCTCTTTTTAGCACCCGCGCACGCATTTGTGCGAAAACGCGTTTTAAGCATGCACATGCATCTTTTGGTAGACGCGGATGAAGTTTTCTGCAAAACCACAAGATGTGCATGCAAATGGTGCTTTTTGCAGAACGCGCACGTGGATTTCTACCAAACGACGTGCTAAGCATGCCGATGCTGCTCTTTTTAGCACCCGCGCACGCATTTGTGCGAAAACGCGTTTTAAGCATGCACATGCATCTTTTGGTAGACGCGGATGAAGTTTTCTGCAAAACCACAAGATGTGCATGCAAATGGTGCTTTTTGCAGAACGCGCACGTGGATTTCTACCAAACGACGTGCTAAGCATGCCGATGCTGCTCTTTTTAGCACCCGCGCACGGATTTGTGCGAAAACTCGTTTTAAGCATGCACATGCATCTTTTGGTAGACGCGGATGAAGTTTTCTGCAAAACCACAAGATGTGCATGCAAATGGTGCTTTTGGCAGAACGCGCACGTGGATTTCTACCAAACGACGTGCTAAGCATGCCGATGCTGCTCTTTTTAGCACCCGCGCACGCATTTGTGCGAAAACGCGTTTTAAGCATGCACATGCATCTTTTGGTAGACGCGGATGAAGTTTTCTGCAATACCACAAGATGTGCATGCAAATGGTGCTTTTTGCAGAACGCGCTCGTGGATTTCTACCAAACGACGTGCTAAGCATGCCGATGCTGCTCTTTTTAGCACTCGCGCACGCATTTGCGCGAAAACGCGTTTTAAGCATGCACATGCATCTTTTGGTAGACGCGGATGAAGTTTTCTGCAAAACCACAAGATGTGCATGCAAATGGTGCTTTTTGCAGAACGCGCACGTGGATTTCTACCAAACGACGTGCTAAGCATGCCGATGCTGCTCTTTTTAGCACCCGCGCACGGATTTGTGCGAAAACGCGTTTTAAGCATGCACATGCATCTTTTGGTAGACGCGGATGAAGTTTTCTGCAAAACCACAAGATGTGCATGCAAATGGTGCTTTTGGCAGAACGCGCACGTGGATTTCTACCAAACGACGGGCTAAGCATGCCGATGCTGCTCTTTTTAGCACCCGCGCACGGATTTGTGCGAAAACGCGTTTTAAGCATGCACATGCATCTTTTGGTAGACGCGGATGAAGTTTTCTGCAAAACCACAAGATGTGCATGCAAATGGTGCTTTTGGCAGAACGCGCACGTGGATTTCTACCAAACGACGTGCTAAGCATGCCGATGCTGCTCTTTTTAGCACCCGCGCACGCATTTGTGCGAAAACGCGTTTTAAGCATGCACATGCATCTTTTGGTAGACGCGGATGAAGTTTTCTGCAAAACCACAAGATGTGCATGCAAATGGTGCTTTTTGCAGAACGCGCTCGTGGATTTCTACCAAACGACGTGCTAAGCATGCCGATGCTGCTCTTTTTAGCACCCGCGCACGCATTTCTGCGAAAACGCGTTTTAAGCATGCACATGCATCTTTTGGTAGACGCGGATGAAGTTTTCTGCAAAACCACAAGATGTGCATGCAAATGGTGCTTTTTGCAGAACGCGCACGTGGATTTCTACCAAACGACGTGCTAAGCATGCCGATGCTGCTCTTTTTAGCACCCGCGCACGGATTTGTGCGAAAACGCGTTTTAAGCATGCACATGCATCTTTTGGTAGACGCGGATGAAGTTTTCTGCAAAACCACAAGATGTGCATGCAAATGGTGCTTTTTGCAGAACGCGCACGTGGATTTCTACCAAACGACGTGCTAAGCACGCCGATGCTGCTCTTTTTAGCACCCGCGCACGCATTTGTGCGAAAACGCGTTTTAAGCATGCACATGCATCTTTTGGTAGACGCGGATGAAGTTTTCTGCAAAACCACAAGATGTGCATGCAAATGGTGCTTTTTGCAGAACGCGCTCGTGGATGTCTACCAAACGACGTGCTAAGCATGCCGATGCTGCTCTTTTTAGCACCCGCGCACGCATTTGTGCGAAAACGCGTTTTAAGCATGCACATGCATCTTTTGGTAGACGCGGATGAAGTTTTCTGCAAAACCACAAGATGTGCATGCAAATGGTGCTTTTTGCATAACGCGCACGTGGATTTCTACCAAACGACGTGCTAAGCATGCCGATGCTGCTCTTTTTAGCACCCGCGCACGGATTTGTGCGAAAACGCGTTTTAAGCATGCACATGCATCTTTTGGTAGACGCGGATGAAGTTTTCTGCAAAACCACAAGATGTGCATGCAAATGGTGCTTTTGGCAGAACGCGCACGTTGATTTCTACCAAACGACGTGCTAAGCATGCCGATGCTGCTCTTTTTAGCACCCGCGCACGCATTTGTGCGAAAACGCGTTTTAAGCATGCACATGAATCTTTTGGTAGACGCGGATGAAGTTTTCTGCAAAACCACAAGATGTGCATGCAAATGGTGCTTTTGGCAGAACGCGCACGTGGATTTCTACCAAACGACGTGCTAAGCATGCCGATGCTGCTCTTTTTAGCACCCGCGCACGCATTTGTGCGAAAACGCGTTTTAAGCATGCCCATGCATCTTTTGGTAGACGCGGATGAAGTTTTCTGCAAAACCACAAGACGTGCATGCAAATGGTGCTTTTTGCAGAACGCGCACGTGGATTTCTACCAAACGACGTGCTAAGCATGCCGATGCTGCTCTTTCTAGCACCCGCGCACGGATTTGTGCGAAAACGCGTTTTAAGCATGCACATGCATCTCTTGGTAGACGCGGATGAAGTTTTCCGCAAAACCACAAGATGTGCATGCAAATGGTGCTTTTGGCAGAACGCGCACGTGGATTTCTACCAAACGACGTGCTAAGCATGCCGATGCTGCTCTTTTTAGCACCCGCGCACGCATTTGTGCGAAAACGCGTTTTGAGCATGCACATGCATCTTTTGGTAGACGCGGATGAAGTTTTCTGCAAAACCACAAGATGTGCATGCAAATGGTGCTTTTTGCAGAACGCGCTCGTGGATTTCTACCAAACGACGTGCTAAGCATGCCGATGCTGCTCTTTTTAGCACCCGCGCACGCATTTCTGCGAAAACGCGTTTTAAGCATGCACATGCATCTTTTGGTAGACGCGGATGAAGTTTTCTGCAAAACCACAAGATGTGCATGCAAATGGTGCTTTTTGCAGAACGCGCACGTGGATTTCTACCAAACGACGTGCTAAGCATGCCGATGCTGCTCTTTTTAGCACCCGCGCACGGATTTGTGCGAAAACGCGTTTTAAGCATGCACATGCATCTTTTGGTAGACGCGGATGAAGTTTTCTGCAAAACCACAAGATGTGCATGCAAATGGTGCTTTTTGCAGAACGCGCACGTGGATTTCTACCAAACGACGTGCTAAGCATGCCGATGCTGCTCTTTTTAGCACCCGCGCACGCATTTGTGCGAAAACGCGTTTTAAGCATGCACATGCATCTTTTGGTAGACGCGGATGAAGTTTTCTGCAAAACCACAAGATGTGCATGCAAATGGTGCTTTTTGTAGAACGCGCTCGTGGATTTCTACCAAACGACGTGCTAAGCATGCCGATGCTGCTCTTTTTAGCACCCGCGCACGCATTTGTGCGAAAACGCGTTTTAAGCGTGCACATGCATCTTTTGGTAGACGCGGATAAGTTTTCTGCAAAACCACAAGATGTGCATGCAAATGGTCCTTTTTGCAGAACGCGCACGTGGATTTCTACCAAACGACGTGCTAAGCATGCCGATGCTGCTCTTTTTAGCACCCGCGCACGCATTTGTGCGAAAACGCGTTTTAAGCATGCACATGCATCTTTTGGTAGACGCGGATGAAGTTTTCTGCAAAACCACAAGATGTGCATGCAAATGGTGCTTTTTGCAGAACGCGCACGTGGATTTCTACCAAACGACGTGCTAAGCATGCCGATGCTGCTCTTTTTAGCACCCGCGCACGCATTTGTGCGAAAACGCGTTTTAAGCATGCACATGCATCTTTTGGTAGACGCGGATGAAGTTTTCTGCAAAACCACAAGATGTGCATGCAAATGGTGCTTTTTGCAGAACGCGCACGTGGATTTCTACCAAACGACGTGCTAAGCATGCCGATGCTGCTCTTTTTAGCACCCGCGCACGGATTTGTGAGAAAACGCGTTTTAAGCATGCACATGCATCTTTTGGTAGACGCGGATGAAGTTTTCTGCAAAACCACAAGATGTGCATGCAAATGGTGCTTTTGGCAGAACGCGCACGTGGATTTCTACCAAACGACGTGCTAAGCATGCCGATGCTGCTCTTTTTAGCACCCGCGCACGCATTTGTGCGAAAACGCGTTTTAAGCATGCACATGCATCTTTTGGTAGACGCGGATGAAGTTTTCTGCAATACCACAAGATGTGCATGCAAATGGTGCTTTTTGCAGAACGCGCTCGTGGATTTCTACCAAACGACGTGCTAAGCATGCCGATGCTGCTCTTTTTAGCACTCGCGCACGCATTTGCGCGAAAACGCGTTTTAAGCATGCACATGCATCTTTTGGTAGACGCGGATGAAGTTTTCTGCAAAACCACAAGATGTGCATGCAAATGGTGCTTTTTGCAGAACGCGCACGTGGATTTCTACCAAACGACGTGCTAAGCATGCCGATGCTGCTCTTTTTTGCACCCGCGCACGGATTTGTGCGAAAACGCGTTTTAAGCATGCACATGCATCTTTTGGTAGACGCGGATGAAGTTTTCTGCAAAACCACAAGATGTGCATGCAAATGGTGCTTTTGGCAGAACGCGCACGTGGATTTCTACCAAACGACGTGCTAAGCATGCCGATGCTGCTCTTTTTAGCACCCGCGCACGGATTTGTGCGAAAACGCATTTTAAGCATGCACATGCATCTTTTGGTAGACGCGGATGAAGTTTTCTGCAAAACCACAAGATGTGCATGCAAATGGTGCTTTTTGCAGAACGCGCTCGTGGATTTCTACCAAACGACGTGCTAAGCATGCCGATGCTGCTCTTTTTAGCACCCGCGCAGGCATTTGTGCGAAAACGCGTTTTAAGCATGCACATGCATCTTTTGGTAGACGCGGGTGAAGTTTTCTGCAAAACCACAAGATGTGCATGCAAATGGTGCTTTTTGCAGAACGCGCACGTGGATTTCTACCAAACGACGTGCTAAGCATGCCGATGCTGCTCTTTTTAGCACCCGCGCACGCATTTGTGCGAAAACGCGTTTTAAGCATGCACATGCATCTTTTGGTAGACGCGGATGAAGTTTTCTGCAAAACCACAAGATGTGCATGCAAATGGTGCTTTTTGCAGAACGCGCACGTGGATTTCTACCAAACGACGTGCTAAGCTTGCCGATGCTGCTCTTTTTAGCACCCGCGCACGGATTTGTGCGAAAACGCGTTTTAAGCATGCACATGCATCTTTTGGTAGACGCGGATGAAGTTTTCTGCAAAACCACAAGATGTGCATGCAAATGGTGCTTTTGGCAGAACGCGCACGTGGATTTCTACCAAACGACGTGCTAAGCATGCCGATGCTGCTCTTTTTAGCACCCGCGCACGCATTTGTGCGAAAACGCGTTTTAAGCATGCACATGCATCTTTTGGTAGACGCGGATGAAGTTTTCTGCAATACCACAAGATGTGCATGCAAATGGTGCTTTTTGCAGAACGCGCTCGTGGATTTCTACCAAACGACGTGCTAAGCATGCCGATGCTGCTCTTTTTAGCACTCGCGCACGCATTTGCGCGATAACACGTTTTAAGCATGCACATGCATCTTTTGGTAGACGCGGATGAAGTTTTCTGCAAAACCACAAGATGTGCATGCAAATGGTGCTTTTTGCAGAACGCGCACGTGGATTTCTACCAAACGACGTGCTAAGCATGCCGATGCTGCTCTTTTTAGCACCCGCGCACGGATTTGTGCGAAAACGCGTTTTAAGCATGCACATGCATCTTTTGGTAGACGCGGATGAAGTTTTCTGCAAAACCACAAGATGTGCATGCAAATGGTGCTTTTGGCAGAACGCGCACGTGGATTTCTACCAAACGACGGGCTAAGCATGCCGATGCTGCTCTTTTTAGCACCCGCGCACGGATTTGTGCGAAAACGCGTTTTAAGCATGCACATGCATCTTTTGGTAGACGCGGATGAAGTTTTCTGCAAAACCACAAGATGTGCATGCAAATGGTGCTTTTGGCAGAACGCGCACGTGGATTTCTACCAAACGACGTGCTAAGCATGCCGATGCTGCTCTTTTTAGCACCCGCGCACGCATTTGTGCGAAAACGCGTTTTAAGCATGCACATGCATCTTTTGGTAGACGCGGATGAAGTTTTCTGCAAAACCACAAGATGTGCATGCAAATGGTGCTTTTTGCAGAACGCGCTCGTGGATTTCTACCAAACGACGTGCTAAGCATGCCGATGCTGCTCTTTTTAGCACCCGCGCACGCATTTGTGCGAAAACGCGTTTTAAGCATGCACATGCATCTTTTGGTAGACGCGGATGAAGTTTTCTGCAAAACCACAAGATGTGCATGCAAATGGTGCTTTTTGCATAACGCGCACGTGGATTTCTACCAAACGACGTGCTAAGCATGCCGATGCTGCTCTTTTTAGCACCCGCGCACGGATTTGTGCGAAAACGCGTTTTAAGCATGCACATGCATCTTTTGGTAGACGCGGATGAAGTTTTCTGCAAAACCACAAGATGTGCATGCAAATGGTGCTTTTGGCAGAACGCGCACGTGGATTTCTACCAAACGACGTGCTAACCATGCCGATGCTGCTATTTTAGCACCCGCGCACGCATTTGTGCAAAAACGCGTTTTGAGCATGCACATGCATCTTTTGGTAGACGCGGATGAAGTTTTCTGCAAAACCACAAGATGTGCATGCAAATGGTGCTTTTTGCAGAACGCGCACGTGGATTTCTACCAAACGACGTGCTAACCATGCCGATGCTGCTATTTTTAGCACCCGCGCACCCATTTGTGCAAAAACGCGTTTTGAGCATGCACATGCATCTTTTGGTAGACGCGGATGAAGTTTTCTGCAAAACCACAAGATGTGCATGCAAATGGTGCTTTTTGCAGAACGCGCACGGGGATTTCTACCAAACGACGTGCTAAGCATGCCGATGCTGCTCTTTTTAGCACCCGCGCACGCATTTGTGCGAAAACGCGTTTTAAGCATGCACGTGCATCTTTTGGTAGACGCGGATGAAGTTTTCTGCAAAACCACAAGATGTGCATGCAAATGGTGCTTTTTGCAGAACGTGCACGTGGATTTCTACCAAACGACGTGCTAAGCTTGCCGATGCTGCTCTTTTTAGCACCCGCGCACGGATTTGTGCGAAAACGCGTTTTAAGCATGCACATGCATCTTTTGGTAGACGCGGATGAAGTTTTCTGCAAAACCACAAGATGTGCATGCAAATGGTGCTTTTGGCAGAACGCGCACGTAGATTTCTACCAAACGACGTGCTAAGCATGCCGATGCTGCTCTTTTTAGCACCCGCGCACGCATTTGTGCGGAAACGCGTTTTAAGCATGCACATGCATCTTTTGGTAGACGCGGATGAAGTTTTCTGCAAAACCACAAGATGTGCATGCAAATGGTGCTTTTTGCAGAACGCGCACGTGGATTTCTACCAAACGACGTGCTAA
Source organism: Dermacentor andersoni (assembly GCF_023375885.2). NCBI lineage: Eukaryota > Metazoa > Arthropoda > Arachnida > Ixodida > Ixodidae > Dermacentor > Dermacentor andersoni. Next base: position 13,665 of record NW_027314949.1, on the reverse strand, counting down.
GCATGCCGATGCTGCTCTTTTTAGCACCCGCGCACGGATTTGTGCGAAAACGCGTTTTAAGCATGCACATGCATCTTTTGGTAGACGCGGATGAAGTTTTCTGCAAAACAACAGGATGTGCATGCAAATGGTGCTTTTGGCAGAACGCGCACGTGGATTTCTACCAAACGACGTGCTAAGCATGCCGATGCTGCTCTTTTTAGCACCCGCGCACGCATTTGTGCGAAAACGCGTTTTAAGCATGCACATGCATCTTTTGGTAGACGCGGATGAAGTTTTCTGCAAAACCACAAGATGTGCATGCAAATGGTGCTTTTTGCAGAACGCGCACGTGGATTTCTACCAAACGACGTGCTAAGCATGCCGATGCTGCTCTTTTTAGCACCCGCGCACGCATTTGTGCGAAAACGCGTTTTAAGCATGCACATGCATCTTTTGGTAGACGCGGATGAAGTTTTCTGCAAAACCACAAGATGTGCATGCAAATGGTGCTTTTGGCAGAACGGGCAAGTGGATTTCTACCATACGACGTGCTAAGCATGCCGATGCTGCTCTTTTTAGCACCCGCGCACGCATTTTTGCGAAAACGCGTTTTAAGCATGCACATGCACCTTTTGGTAGACGCGGATGAAGTTTTCTGCAAAACCACAAGATGTGCATGCAAATGGTGCTTTTTGCAGAACGCGCACGTGGATTTCTACCAAACGACGTGCTAAGCATGCCGATGCTGCTCTTTTTAGCACCCGCGCACGGATTTGTGCGAAAACGCGTTTTAAGCATGCACATGCATCTTTTGGTAGACACGGATGAAGTTTTCTGCAAAACCACAAGATGTGCATGCAAATGGTGCTTTTTGCAGAACGCGCACGTGGATTTCTACCAAACGACGTGCTAAGCATGCCGATGCTGCTCTTTTTAGCACCCGCGCACGGATTTGTGCGAAAACGCGTTTTAAGCATGCACATGCATCTTTTGGTAGACGCGGATGAAGTTTTCTGCAAAACCACAAGATGTGCATGCAAATGGTGCTTTTGGCAGAACGCGCTCGTGGATTTCTACCAAACGACGTGCTAAGCATGCCGATGCTGCTATTTTTAGCACCCGCGCACGCATTTGTGCGAAAACGCGTTTTAAGCATGCACATGCATCTTTTGGTAGACGCGGATGATGTTTTCTGCAAAACCACAAGATGTGCATGCAAATGGTGCTTTTTGCAGAACGCGCACGTGGATTTCTACCAAACGACGTGCTAAGCATGCCGATGCTGCTCTTTTTAGCACCCGCGCACGCATTTGTGCGAAAACGCGTTTTAAGCATGCACATGCATCTTTTGGTAGACGCGGATGAAGTTTTCTGCAAAACCACAAGATGTGCATGCAAATGGTGCTTTTTGCAGAACGCGCACGTGGATTTCTACCAAACGACGTGCTAAGCATGCCGATGCTGCTCTTTTTAGCACCCGCGCACGCATTTGTGCGAAAACGCGTTTTAAGCATGCACATGCATCTTTTGGTAGACGCGGATGAAGTTTTCTGCAAAACCACAAGATGTGCATGCAAATGGTGCTTTTTGCATAACGCGCACGTGGATTTCTACCAAACGACGTGCTAAGCATGCCGATGCTGCTCTTTTTAGCACCCGCGCACGGATTTGTGCGAAAACGCGTTTTAAGCATGCACATGCATCTTTTGGTAGACGCGGATGAAGTTTTCTGCAAAACCACAAGATGTGCATGCAAATGGTGCTTTTGGCAGAACGCGCACGTGGATTTCTACCAAACGACGTGCTAACCATGCCGATGCTGCTATTTTTAGCACCCGCGCACGCATTTGTGCAAAAACGCGTTTTGAGCATGCACATGCATCTTTTGGTAGACGCGGATGAAGTTTTCTGCAAAACCACAAGATGTGCATGCAAATGGTGCTTTTTGCAGAACGCGCACGTGGATTTCTACCAAACGACGTGCTAACCATGCCGATGCTGCTATTTTTAGCACCCGCGCACCCATTTGTGCAAAAACGCGTTTTGAGCATGCACATGCATCTTTTGGTAGACGCGGATGAAGTTTTCTGCAAAACCACAAGATGTGCATGCAAATGGTGCTTTTTGCAGAACGCGCACGGGGATTTCTACCAAACGACGTGCTAAGCATGCCGATGCTGCTCTTTTTAGCACCCGCGCACGCATTTGTGCGAAAACGCGTTTTAAGCATGCACGTGCATCTTTTGGTAGACGCGGATGAAGTTTTCTGCAAAACCACAAGATGTGCATGCAAATGGTGCTTTTTGCAGAACGTGCACGTGGATTTCTACCAAACGACGTGCTAAGCTTGCCGATGCTGCTCTTTTTAGCACCCGCGCACGGATTTGTGCGAAAACGCGTTTTAAGCATGCACATGCATCTTTTGGTAGACGCGGATGAAGTTTTCTGCAAAACCACAAGATGTGCATGCAAATGGTGCTTTTGGCAGAACGCGCACGTAGATTTCTACCAAACGACGTGCTAAGCATGCCGATGCTGCTCTTTTTAGCACCCGCGCACGCATTTGTGCGGAAACGCGTTTTAAGCATGCACATGCATCTTTTGGTAGACGCGGATGAAGTTTTCTGCAAAACCACAAGATGTGCATGCAAATGGTGCTTTTTGCAGAACGCGCACGTGGATTTCTACCAAACGACGTGCTAAGCATGCCGATGCTGCTCTTTTTAGCACCCGCGCACGGATTTGTGCGAAAACGCGTTTTAAGCATGCACATGCATCTTTTGGTAGACGCGGATGAAGTTTTCTGCAAAACAACAGGATGTGCATGCAAATGGTGCTTTTGGCAGAACGCGCACGTGGATTTCTACCAAACGACGTGCTAAGCATGCCGATGCTGCTCTTTTTAGCACCCGCGCACGCATTTGTGCGAAAACGCGTTTTAAGCATGCACATGCATCTTTTGGTAGACGCGGATGAAGTTTTCTGCAAAACCACAAGATGTGCATGCAAATGGTGCTTTTTGCAGAACGCGCACGTGGATTTCTACCAAACGACGTGCTAAGCATGCCGATGCTGCTCTTTTTAGCACCCGCGCACGCATTTGTGCGAAAACGCGTTTTAAGCATGCACATGCATCTTTTGGTAGACGCGGATGAAGTTTTCTGCAAAACCACAAGATGTGCATGCAAATGGTGCTTTTGGCAGAACGGGCACGTGGATTTCTACCATACGACGTGCTAAGCATGCCGATGCTGCTCTTTTTAGCACCCGCGCACGCATTTTTGCGAAAACGCGTTTTAAGCATGCACATGCACCTTTTGGTAGACGCGGATGAAGTTTTCTGCAAAACCACAAGATGTGCATGCAAATGGTGCTTTTTGCAGAACGCGCACGTGGATTTCTACCAAACGACGTGCTAAGCATGCCGATGCTGCTCTTTTTAGCACCCGCGCACGGATTTGTGCGAAAACGCGTTTTAAGCATGCACATGCATCTTTTGGTAGACACGGATGAAGTTTTCTGCAAAACCACAAGATGTGCATGCAAATGGTGCTTTTTGCAGAACGCGCACGTGGATTTCTACCAAACGACGTGCTAAGCATGCCGATGCTGCTCTTTTTAGCACCCGCGCACGGATTTGTGCGAAAACGCGTTTTAAGCATGCACATGCATCTTTTGGTAGACGCGGATGAAGTTTTCTGCAAAACCACAAGATGTGCATGCAAATGGTGCTTTTGGCAGAACGCGCTCGTGGATTTCTACCAAACGACGTGCTAAGCATGCCGATGCTGCTCTTTTTAGCACTCGCGCACGCATTTGCGCGAAAACGCGTTTTAAGCATGCACATGCATCTTTTGGTAGACGCGGATGAAGTTTTCTGCAAAACCACAAGATGTGCATGCAAATGGTGCTTTTTGCAGAACGCGCACGTGGATTTCTACCAAACGACGTGCTAAGCATGCCGATGCTGCTCTCTTTTGCACCCGCGCACGGATTTGTGCGAAAACGCGTTTTAAGCATGCACATGCATCTTTTGGTAGACGCGGATGAAGTTTTCTGCAAAACCACAAGATGTGCATGCAAATGGTGCTTTTGGCAGAACGCGCACGTGGATTTCTACCAAACGACGTGCTAAGCATGCCGATGCTGCTCTTTTTAGCACCCGCGCACGGATTTGTGCGAAAACGCATTTTAAGCATGCACATGCATCTTTTGGTAGACGCGGATGAAGTTTTCTGCAAAACCACAAGATGTGCATGCAAATGGTGCTTTTTGCAGAACGCGCTCGTGGATTTCTACCAAACGACGTGCTAAGCATGCCGATGCTGCTCTTTTTAGCACCCGCGCAGGCATTTGTGCGAAAACGCGTTTTAAGCATGCACATGCATCTTTTGGTAGACGCGGGTGAAGTTTTCTGCAAAACCACAAGATGTGCATGCAAATGGTGCTTTTTGCAGAACGCGCACGTGGATTTCTACCAAACGACGTGCTAAGCATGCCGATGCTGCTCTTTTTAGCACCCGCGCACGGATTTGTGCGAAAACGCGTTTTAAGCATGCACATGCATCTTTTGGTAGACGCGGATGAAGTTTTCTGCAAAACCACAAGATGTGCATGCAAATGGTGCTTTTGGCAGAACGCGCACGTGGATTTCTACCAAACGACGTGCTAAGCATGCCGATGCTGCTCTTTTTAGCACCCGCGCACGCATTTGTGCGAAAACGCGTTTTAAGCATGCACATGCATCTTTTGGTAGACGCGGATGAAGTTTTCTGCAATACCACAAGATGTGCATGCAAATGGTGCTTTTTGCAGAACGCGCTCGTGGATTTCTACCAAACGACGTGCTAAGCATGCCGATGCTGCTCTTTTTAGCACTCGCGCACGCATTTGCGCGAAAACGCGTTTTAAGCATGCACATGCATCTTTTGGTAGACGCGGATGAAGTTTTCTGCAAAACCACAAGATGTGCATGCAAATGGTGCTTTTTGCAGAACGCGCACGTGGATTTCTACCAAACGACGTGCTAAGCATGCCGATGCTGCTCTCTTTTGCACCCGCGCACGGATTTGTGCGAAAACGCGTTTTAAGCATGCACATGCATCTTTTGGTAGACGCGGATGAAGTTTTCTGCAAAACCACAAGATGTGCATGCAAATGGTGCTTTTGGCAGAACGCGCACGTGGATTTCTACCAAACGACGTGCTAAGCATGCCGATGCTGCTCTTTTTAGCACCCGCGCACGGATTTGTGCGAAAACGCATTTTAAGCATGCACATGCATCTTTTGGTAGACGCGGATGAAGTTTTCTGCAAAACCACAAGATGTGCATGCAAATGGTGCTTTTTGCAGAACGCGCTCGTGGATTTCTACCAAACGACGTGCTAAGCATGCCGATGCTGCTCTTTTTAGCACCCGCGCAGGCATTTGTGCGAAAACGCGTTTTAAGCATGCACATGCATCTTTTGGTAGACGCGGGTGAAGTTTTCTGCAAAACCACAAGATGTGCATGCAAATGGTGCTTTTTGCAGAACGCGCACGTGGATTTCTACCAAACGACGTGCTAAGCATGCCGATGCTGCTCTTTTTAGCACCCGCGCACGGATTTGTGCGAAAACGCGTTTTAAGCATGCACATGCATCTTTTGGTAGACGCGGATGAAGTTTTCTGCAAAACCACAAGATCTGCATGCAAATGGTGCTTTTGGCAGAACGCGCACGTGGATTTCTACCAAACGACGTGCTAAGCATGCCGATGCTGCTCTTTTTAGCACCCGCGCACGCATTTGTGCCAAAACGCGTTTTAAGCATGCACATGCATCTTTTGGTAGACGCGGATGAAGTTTTCTGCAAAACCACAAGATGTGCATGCAAATGGTGCTTTTTGCAGAACGCGCACGTGGATTTCTACCAAACGACGTGCTAAGCATGCCGATGCTGCTCTTTTTAGCACCCGCGCACGCATTTGTGCGAAAACGCGTTTTAAGCATGCACATGCATCTTTTGGTAGACGCGGATGAAGTTTCCTGCAAAACCACAAGATGTGCATGCAAATGGTGCTTTTTGCAGAACGCGCACGTGGATTTCTACCAAACGACGTGCTAAGCTTGCCGATGCTGCTCTTTTTAGCACCCGCGCACGGATTTGTGCGAAAACGCGTTTTAAGCATGCACATGCATCTTTTGGTAGACGCGGATGAAGTTTTCTGCAAAACCACAAGATGTGCATGCAAATGGTGCTTTTGGCAGAACGCGCACGTGGATTTCTACCAAACGACGTGCTAAGCATGCCGATGCTGCTCTTTTTAGCACCCGCGCACGCATTTGTGCGAAAACGCGTTTTAAGCATGCACATGCATCTTTTGGTAGACGCGGATGAAGTTTTCTGCAAAACCACAAGATGTGCATGCAAATGGTGCTTTTTGCAGAACGCGCACGTGGATTTCTACCAAACGACGTGCTAAGCATGCCGATGCTGCTCTTTTTAGCACTTGCGCACGGATTTGTGCGAAAACGCGTTTTAAGCATGCACATGCATCTTTTGGTAGACGCGGATGAAGTTTTCTGCAAAACCACAAAATGTGCATGCAAATGGTGCTTTTGGCAGAACGCGCACGTGGATTTCTAGCAAACGACGTGCTAAGCATGCCGATGCTGCTCTTTTTAGCACCCGCACACGCATTTGTGCGAAAACGCGTTTTAAGCATGCACATGCATCTTTTGGTAGACGCGGATGAAGTTTTCTGCAAAACCACAAGATGTGCATGCAAATGGTGCTTTTTGCAGAACGCGCACGTGGATTTCTACCAAACGACGTGCTAAGCATGCCGATGCTGCTATTTTTAGCACCCGCGCACGCATTTGTGCGAAAACGCGTTTTAAGCATGCACATGCATCTTTTGGTAGACGCGGATGAAGTTTTCTGCAAAACCACAAGATGTGCATGCAAATGGTGCTTTTGGCAGAACGCGCACGTGGATTTCTACCAAACGACGTGCTAAGCATGCCGATGCTGCTCTTTTTAGCACCCGCGCACGCATTTGTGCGAAAACGCGTTTTAAGCATGCACATGCATCTTTTGGTAGACGCGGATGAAGTTTTCTGCAATACCACAAGATGTGCATGCAAATGGTGCTTTTTGCAGAACGCGCTCGTGGATTTCTACCAAACGACGTGCTAAGCATGCCGATGCTGCTCTTTTTAGCACTCGCGCACGCATTTGCGCGAAAACGCGTTTTAAGCATGCACATGCATCTTTTGGTAGACGCGGATGAAGTTTTCTGCAAAACCACAAGATGTGCATGCAAATGGTGCTTTTTGCAGAACGCGCACGTGGATTTCTACCAAACGACGTGCTAAGCATGCCGATGCTGCTCTTTTTAGCACCCGCGCACGCATTTGTGCGAAAACGCGTTTTTAAGCATGCACATGCATCTTTTGGTAGACGCGGATGAAGTTTTCTGCAAAACCACAAGATGTGCATGCAAATGGTGCTTTTGGCAGAACGCGCACGTGGATTTCTACCAAACGACGGGCTAAGCATGCCGATGCTGCTCTTTTTAGCACCCGCGCACGGATTTGTGCGAAAACGCGTTTTAAGCATGCACATGCATCTTTTGGTAGACGCGGATGAAGTTTTCTGCAAAACCACAAGATGTGCATGCAAATGGTGCTTTTGGCAGAACGCGCACGTGGATTTCTACCAACGACGTGCTAAGCATGCCGATGCTGCTCTTTTTAGCACCCGCGCACGCATTTGTGCGAAAACGCGTTTTAAGCATGCACATGCATCTTTTGGTAGACGCGGATGAAGTTTTCTGCAAAACCACAAGATGTGCATGCAAATGGTGCTTTTTGCAGAACGCGCTCGTGGATTTCTACCAAACGACGTGCTAAGCATGCCGATGCTGCTCTTTTTAGCACCCGCGCACGCATTTCTGCGAAAACGCGTTTTAAGCATGCACATGCATCTTTTGGTAGACGCGGATGAAGTTTTCTGCAAAACCACAAGATGTGCATGCAAATGGTGCTTTTTGCAGAACGCGCACGTGGATTTCTACCAAACGACGTGCTAAGCATGCCGATGCTGCTCTTTTTAGCACCCGCGCACGGATTTGTGCGAAAACGCGTTTTAAGCATGCACATGCATCTTTTGGTAGACGCGGATGAAGTTTTCTGCAAAACCACAAGATGTGCATGCAAATGGTGCTTTTGCAGAACGCGCACGTGGATTTCTACCAAACGACGTGCTAAGCACGCCGATGCTGCTCTTTTTAGCACCCGCGCACGCATTTGTGCGAAAACCGCGTTTTAAGCATGCACATGCATCTTTTGGTAGACGCGGATGAAGTTTTCTGCAAAACCACAAGATGTGCATGCAAATGGTGCTTTTGGCAGAACGCGCACGTTGATTTCTACCAAACGACGTGCTAAGCATGCCGATGCTGCTTTTTTTAGCACCCGCGCACGCATTTGTGCGAAAACGCGTTTTAAGCATGCACATGAATCTTTTGGTAGACGCGGATGAAGTTTTCTGCAAAACCACAAGATGTGCATGCAAATGGTGCTTTTGGCAGAACGCGCACGTGGATTTCTACCAAACGACGTGCTAAGCATGCCGATGCTGCTCTTTTTAGCACCCGCGCACGCATTTGTGCGAAAACGCGTTTTAAGCATGCCCATGCATCTTTTGGTAGACGCGGATGAAGTTTTCTGCAAAACCACAAGACGTGCATGCAAATGGTGCTTTTTGCAGAACGCGCACGTGGATTTCTACCAAACGACGTGCTAAGCATGCCGATGCTGCTCTTTCTAGCACCCGCGCACGGATTTGTGCGAAAACGCGTTTTAAGCATGCACATGCATCTCTTGGTAGACGCGGATGAAGTTTTCCGCAAAACCACAAGATGTGCATGCAAATGGTGCTTTTGGCAGAACGCGCACGTGGATTTCTACCAAACGACGTGCTAAGCATGCCGATGCTGCTCTTTTTAGCACCCGCGCACGCATTTGTGCGAAAACGCGTTTTGAGCATGCACATGCATCTTTTGGTAGACGCGGATGAAGTTTTCTGCAAAACCACAAGATGTGCATGCAAATGGTGCTTTTTGCAGAACGCGCTCGTGGATTTCTACCAAACGACGTGCTAAGCATGCCGATGCTGCTCTTTTTAGCACCCGCGCACGCATTTCTGCGAAAACGCGTTTTAAGCATGCACATGCATCTTTTGGTAGACGCGGATGAAGTTTTCTGCAAAACCACAAGATGTGCATGCAAATGGTGCTTTTTGCAGAACGCGCACGTGGATTTCTACCAAACGACGTGCTAAGCATGCCGATGCTGCTCTTTTTAGCACCCGCGCACGGATTTGTGCGAAAACGCGTTTTAAGCATGCACATGCATCTTTTGGTAGACGCGGATGAAGTTTTCTGCAAAACCACAAGATGTGCATGCAAATGGTGCTTTTTGCAGAACGCGCACGTGGATTTCTACCAAACGACGTGCTAAGCATGCCGATGCTGCTCTTTTTAGCACCCGCGCACGCATTTGTGCGAAAACGCGTTTTAAGCATGCACATGCATCTTTTGGTAGACGCGGATGAAGTTTTCTGCAAAACCACAAGATGTGCATGCAAATGGTGCTTTTTGCAGAACGCGCTCGTGGATTTCTACCAAACGACGTGCTAAGCTTGCCGATGCTGCTCTTTTTAGCACCCGCGCACGCATTTGTGCGAAAACGCGTTTTAAGCATGCACATGCATCTTTTGGTAGACGCGGATAAGTTTTCTGCAAAACCACAAGATGTGCATGCAAATGGTCCTTTTTGCAGAACGCGCACGTGGATTTCTACCAAACGACGTGCTAAGCATGCCGATGCTGCTCTTTTTAGCACCCGCGCACGCATTTGTGCGAAAACGCGTTTTAAGCATGCACATGCATCTTTTGGTAGACGCGGATGAAGTTTTCTGCAAAACCACAAGATGTGCATGCAAATGGTGCTTTTTGCAGAACGCGCACGTGGATTTCTACCAAACGACGTGCTAAGCATGCCGATGCTGCTCTTTTTAGCACCCGCGCACGCATTTGTGCGAAAACGCGTTTTAAGCATGCACATGCATCTTTTGGTAGACGCGGATGAAGTTTTCTGCAAAACCACAAGATGTGCATGCAAATGGTGCTTTTTGCAGAACGCGCACGTGGATTTCTACCAAACGACGTGCTAAGCATGCCGATGCTGCTCTTTTTAGCACCCGCGCACGGATTTGTGAGAAAACGCGTTTTAAGCATGCACATGCATCTTTTGGTAGACGCGGATGAAGTTTTCTGCAAAACCACAAGATGTGCATGCAAATGGTGCTTTTGGCAGAACGCGCACGTGGATTTCTACCAAACGACGTGCTAAGCATGCCGATGCTGCTCTTTTTAGCACCCGCGCACGCATTTGTGCGAAAACGCGTTTTAAGCATGCACATGCATCTTTTGGTAGACGCGGATGAAGTTTTCTGCAATACCACAAGATGTGCATGCAAATGGTGCTTTTTGCAGAACGCGCTCGTGGATTTCTACCAAACGACGTGCTAAGCATGCCGATGCTGCTCTTTTTAGCACTCGCGCACGCATTTGCGCGAAAACGCGTTTTAAGCATGCACATGCATCTTTTGGTAGACGCGGATGAAGTTTTCTGCAAAACCACAAGATGTGCATGCAAATGGTGCTTTTTGCAGAACGCGCACGTGGATTTCTACCAAACGACGTGCTAAGCATGCCGATGCTGCTCTTTTTTGCACCCGCGCACGGATTTGTGCGAAAACGCGTTTTAAGCATGCACATGCATCTTTTGGTAGACGCGGATGAAGTTTTCTGCAAAACCACAAGATGTGCATGCAAATGGTGCTTTTGGCAGAACGCGCACGTGGATTTCTACCAAACGACGTGCTAAGCATGCCGATGCTGCTCTTTTTAGCACCCGCGCAGGCATTTGTGCGAAAACGCGTTTTAAGCATGCACATGCATCTTTTGGTAGACGCGGGGTGAAGTTTTCTGCAAAACCACAAGATGTGCATGCAAATGGTGCTTTTTGCAGAACGCGCACGTGGATTTCTACCAAACGACGTGCTAAGCATGCCGATGCTGCTCTTTTTAGCACCCGCGCACGGATTTGTGCGAAAACGCGTTTTAAGCATGCACATGCATCTTTTGGTAGACGCGGATGAAGTTTTCTGCAAAACCACAAGATCTGCATGCAAATGGTGCTTTTGGCAGAACGCGCACGTGGATTTCTACCAAACGACGTGCTAAGCATGCCGATGCTGCTCTTTTTAGCACCCGCGCACGCATTTGTGCCAAAACGCGTTTTAAGCATGCACATGCATCTTTTGGTAGACGCGGATGAAGTTTTCTGCAAAACCACAAGATGTGCATGCAAATGGTGCTTTTTGCAGAACGCGCACGTGGATTTCTACCAAACGACGTGCTAAGCATGCCGATGCTGCTCTTTTTAGCACCCGCGCACGCATTTGTGCGAAAACGCGTTTTAAGCATGCACATGCATCTTTTGGTAGACGCGGATGAAGTTTTCTGCAAAACCACAAGATGTGCATGCAAATGGTGCTTTTTGCAGAACGCGCACGTGGATTTCTACCAAACGACGTGCTAAGCTTGCCGATGCTGCTCTTTTTAGCACCCGCGCACGGATTTGTGCGAAAACGCGTTTTAAGCATGCACATGCATCTTTTGGTAGACGCGGATGAAGTTTTCTGCAAAACCACAAGATGTGCATGCAAATGGTGCTTTTGGCAGAACGCGCACGTGGATTTCTACCAAACGACGTGCTAAGCATGCCGATGCTGCTCTTTTTAGCACCCGCGCACGCATTTGTGCGAAAACGCGTTTTAAGCATGCACATGCATCTTTTGGTAGACGCGGATGAAGTTTTCTGCAAAACCACAAGATGTGCATGCAAATGGTGCTTTTTGCAGAACGCGCACGTGGATTTCTACCAAACGACGTGCTAAGCATGCCGATGCTGCTCTTTTTAGCACTTGCGCACGGATTTGTGCGAAAACGCGTTTTAAGCATGCACATGCATCTTTTGGTAGACGCGGATGAAGTTTTCTGCAAAACCACAAGATGTGCATGCAAATGGTGCTTTTGGCAGAACGCGCACGTGGATTTCTAGCAAACGACGTGCTAAGCATGCCGATGCTGCTCTTTTTAGCACCCGCGCACGCATTTGTGCGAAAACGCGTTTTAAGCATGCACATGCATCTTTTGGTAGACGCGGATGAAGTTTTCTGCAAAACCACAAGATGTGCATGCAAATGGTGCTTTTTGCAGAACGCGCACGTGGATTTCTACCAAACGACGTGCTAAGCATGCCGATGCTGCTATTTTTAGCACCCGCGCACGCATTTGTGCGAAAACGCGTTTTAAGCATGCACATGCATCTTTTGGTAGACGCGGATAAGTTTTCTGCAAAACCACAAGATGTGCATGCAAATGGTCCTTTTTGCAGAACGCGCACGTGGATTTCTACCAAACGACGTGCTAAGCATGCCGATGCTGCTCTTTTTAGCACCCGCGCACGCATTTGTGCGAAAACGCGTTTTAAGCATGCACATGCATCTTTTGGTAGACGCGGATGAAGTTTTCTGCAAAACCACAAGATGTGCATGCAAATGGTGCTTTTTGCAGAACGCGCACGTGGATTTCTACCAAACGACGTGCTAAGCATGCCGATGCTGCTCTTTTTAGCACCCGCGCACGCATTTGTGCGAAAACGCGTTTTAAGCATGCACATGCATCTTTTGGTAGACGCGGATGAAGTTTTCTGCAAAACCACAAGATGTGCATGCAAATGGTGCTTTTTGCAGAACGCGCACGTGGATTTCTACCAAACGACGTGCTAAGCATGCCGATGCTGCTCTTTTTAGCACCCGCGCACGGATTTGTGCGAAAACGCGTTTTAAGCATGCACATGCATCTTTTGGTAGACGCGGATGAAGTTTTCTGCAAAACCACAAGATGTGCATGCAAATGGTGCTTTTGGCAGAACGCGCACGTGGATTTCTACCAAACGACGTGCTAAGCATGCCGATGCTGCTCTTTTTAGCACCCGCGCACGCATTTGTGCGAAAACGCGTTTTAAGCATGCCCATGCATCTTTTGGTAGACGCGGATGAAGTTTTCTGCAATACCACAAGATGTGCATGCAAATGGTGCTTTTTGCAGAACGCGCTCGTGGATTTCTACCAAACGACGTGCTAAGCATGCCGATGCTGCTCTTTTTAGCACTCGCGCACGCATTTGCGCGAAAACGCGTTTTAAGCATGCACATGCATCTTTTGGTAGACGCGGATGAAGTTTTCTGCAAAACCACAAGATGTGCATGCAAATGGTGCTTTTTGCAGAACGCGCACGTGGATTTCTACCAAACGACGTGCTAAGCATGCCGATGCTGCTCTTTTTAGCACCCGCGCACGGATTTGTGCGAAAACGCGTTTTAAGCATGCACATGCATCTTTTGGTAGACGCGGATGAAGTTTTCTGCAAAACCACAAGATGTGCATGCAAATGGTGCTTTTGGCAGAACGCGCACGTGGATTTCTACCAAACGACGGGCTAAGCATGCCGATGCTGCTCTTTTTAGCACCCGCGCACGGATTTGTGCGAAAACGCGTTTTAAGC
>NW_027314948.1:0-129943 GCF_023375885.2 Dermacentor andersoni | reverse complement strand
GATGCTGCTCTTTTTAGCACCCGCGCACGCATTTGTGCGAAAACGCGTTTTAAGCATGCACATGCATCTTTTGGTAGACGCGGATGAAGTTTTCTGCAAAACAACAGGATGTGCATGCAAATGGTGCTTTTTGCAGAACGCGCACGTGGATTTCTACCAAACGACGTGCTAAGCATGCCGATGCTGCTCTTTTTAGCACCCGCGCACGCATTTGTGCGAAAACGCGTTTTAAGCATGCACATGCATCTTTTGGTAGACGCGGATGAAGTTTTCTGCAAAACCACAAGATGTGCATGCAAATGGTGCTTTTTGCAGAACGCGCACGTGGATTTCTACCAAACGACGTGCTAAGCATGCCGATGCTGCTCTTTTTAGCACCCGCGCACGGATTTGTGGGAAAACGCGTTTTAAGCATGCACATGCATCTTTTGGTAGACGCGGATGAAGTTTTCTGCAAAACCACAAGATGTGCATGCAAATGGTGCTTTTTGCAGAACGCGCACGTGGATTTCTACCAAACGACGTGCTAAGCATGCCGATGCTGCTATTCTAAGCACCCGCGCACGCATTTGTGCGAAAACGCGTTTTAAGCATGCACATGCACCTTTTGGTAGACGCGGATGAAGTTTTCTGCAAAACCACAAGATGTGCATGCAAATGGTGCTTTTTGCAGAACGCGCACGTGGATTTCTACCAAACGACGTGCTAAGCATGCCGATGCTGCTCTTTTTAGCACCCGCGCACGGATTTGTGCGAAAACGCGTTTTAAGCATGCACATGCATCTTTTGGTAGACGCGGATGAAGTTTTCTGCAAAACCACGAGATGTGCATGCAAATGGTGCTTTTTGCAGAACGCGCACGTGGATTTCTACCAAACGACGTGCTAAGCATGCCGATGCTGCTCTTTTTAGCACCCGCGCACGGATTTGTGCGAAAACGCGTTTTAAGCATGCACATGCATCTTTTGGTAGACGCGGATGAAGTTTTCTGCAAAACCACAAGATGTGCATGCAAATGGTGCTTTTGGCAGAACGCGCACGTGGATTTCTACCAAACGACGTGCTAAGCATGCCGATGCTGCTATTTTTAGCACCCGCGCACGCATTTGTGCGAAAACGCGTTTTAAGCATGCACATGCATCTTTTGGTAGACGCGGATGAAGTTTTCTGCAAAACCACAAGATGTGCATGCAAATGGTGCTTTTTGCAGAACGCGCACGTGGATTTCTACCAAACGACGTGCTAAGCTTGCCGATGCTGCTCTTTTTAGCACCCGCGCACGGATTTGTGCGAAAACGCGTTTTAAGCATGCACATGCATCTTTTGGTAGACGCGGATGAAGTTTTCTGCAAAACCACAAGATGTGCATGCAAATGGTGCTTTTGGCAGAACGCGCACGTAGATTTCTACCAAACGACGTGCTAAGCATGCCGATGCTGCTCTTTTTAGCACCCGCGCACGCATTTGTGCGGAAACGCGTTTTAAGCATGCACATGCATCTTTTGGTAGACGCGGATGAAGTTTTCTGCAAAACCACAAGATGTGCATGCAAATGGTGCTTTTTGCAGAACGCGCACGTGGATTTCTACCAAACGACGTGCTAAGCATGCCGATGCTGCTCTTTTTAGCACCCGCGCACGGATTTGTGCGAAAACGCGTTTTAAGCATGCACATGCATCTTTTGGTAGACGCGGATGAAGTTTTCTGCAAAACCACAAGATGTGCATGCAAATGGTGCTTTTGGCAGAACGCGCACGTGGATTTCTACCAAACGACGTGCTAAGCATGCCGATGCTGCTCTTTTTAGCACCCGCGCACAAATTTGTGCGAAAACGCGTTTTAAGCATGCACATGCATCTTTTGGTAGACGCGGATGAAGTTTTCTGCAAAACCACAAGATGTGCATGCAAATGGTGCTTTTGGCAGAACGCGCACGTGGATTTCTACCAAACGACGTGCTAAGCATGCCGATGCTGCTCTTTTTAGCACCCGCGCACGCATTTGTGCGGAAACGCGTTTTGAGCATGCACATGCATCTTTTGGTAGACGCGGATGAAGTTTTCTGCAAAACCACAAGATGTGCATGCAAATGGTGCTTTTTGCAGAACGCGCACGTGGATTTCTACCAAACGACGTGCTAAGCATGCCGATGCTGCTCTTTTTAGCACCCGCGCACGGATTTGTGCGAAAACGCGTTTTAAGCATGCACATGCATCTTTTGGTAGACGCGGATGAAGTTTTCTGCAAAACCACGAGATGTGCATGCAAATGGTGCTTTTTGCAGAACGCGCACGTGGATTTCTACCAAACGACGTGCTAAGCATGCCGATGCTGCTCTTTTTAGCACCCGCGCACGGATTTGTGCGAAAACGCGTTTTAAGCATGCACATGCATCTTTTGGTAGACGCGGATGAAGTTTTCTGCAAAACCACAAGATGTGCATGCAAATGGTGCTTTTGGCAGAACGCGCACGTGGATTTCTACCAAACGACGTGCTAAGCATGCCGATGCTGCTATTTTTAGCACCCGCGCACGCATTTGTGCGAAAACGCGTTTTAAGCATGCACATGCATCTTTTGGTAGACGCGGATGAAGTTTTCTGCAAAACCACAAGATGTGCATGCAAATGGTGCTTTTTGCAGAACGCGCACGTGGATTTCTACCAAACGACGTGCTAAGCTTGCCGATGCTGCTCTTTTTAGCACCCGCGCACGGATTTGTGCGAAAACGCGTTTTAAGCATGCACATGCATCTTTTGGTAGACGCGGATGAAGTTTTCTGCAAAACCACAAGATGTGCATGCAAATGGTGCTTTTGGCAGAACGCGCACGTAGATTTCTACCAAACGACGTGCTAAGCATGCCGATGCTGCTCTTTTTAGCACCCGCGCACGCATTTGTGCGGAAACGCGTTTTAAGCATGCACATGCATCTTTTGGTAGACGCGGATGAAGTTTTCTGCAAAACCACAAGATGTGCATGCAAATGGTGCTTTTTGCAGAACGCGCACGTGGATTTCTACCAAACGACGTGCTAAGCATGCCGATGCTGCTCTTTTTAGCACCCGCGCACGGATTTGTGCGAAAACGCGTTTTAAGCATGCACATGCATCTTTTGGTAGACGCGGATGAAGTTTTCTGCAAAACCACAAGATGTGCATGCAAATGGTGCTTTTGGCAGAACGCGCACGTGGATTTCTACCAAACGACGTGCTAAGCATGCCGATGCTGCTCTTTTTAGCACCCGCGCACAAATTTGTGCGAAAACGCGTTTTAAGCATGCACATGCATCTTTTGGTAGACGCGGATGAAGTTTTCTGCAAAACCACAAGATGTGCATGCAAATGGTGCTTTTGGCAGAACGCGCACGTGGATTTCTACCAAACGACGTGCTAAGCATGCCGATGCTGCTCTTTTTAGCACCCGCGCACGCATTTGTGCGGAAACGCGTTTTGAGCATGCACATGCATCTTTTGGTAGACGCGGATGAAGTTTTCTGCAAAACCACAAGATGTGCATGCAAATGGTGCTTTTTGCAGAACGCGCACGTGGATTTCTACCAAACGACGTGCTAAGCATGCCGATGCTGCTCTTTTTAGCACCCGCGCACGGATTTGTGCGAAAACGCGTTTTAAGCATGCACATGCATCTTTTGGTAGACGCGGATGAAGTTTTCTGCAAAACCACAAGATGTGCATGCAAATGGTGCTTTTGGCAGAACGCGCACGTAGATTTCTACCAAACGACGTGCTAATCATGCCGATGCTGCTCTTTTTAGCACCCGCGCACGCATTTGTGCGAAAACGCGTTTTAAGCATGCACATGCATCTTTTGGTAGACGCGGATGAAGTTTTCTGCAAAACCACAAGATGTGCATGCAAATGGTGCTTTTTGCAGAACGCGCACGTGGATTTCTACCAAACGACGTGCTAAGCATGCCGATGCTGCTATTTTTAGCACCCGCGCACGCATTTGTGCGAAAACGCGTTTTAAGCATGCACATGCATCATTTGGTAGACGCGGATGAAGTTTTCTGCAAAACCACAAGATGTGCATGCAAATGGTGCTTTTTGCAGAACGCGCACGTGGATTTCTACCAAACGACGTGCTAAGCATGCCGATGCTGCTCTTTTTAGCACCCGCGCACGGATTTGTGCGAAAACGCGTTTTAAGCATGCACATGCATCTTTTGGTAGACGCGGATGAAGTTTTCTGCAAAACCACAAGATGTGCATGCAAATGGTGCTTTTGGCAGAACGCGCACGTAGATTTCTACCAAACGACGTGCTAATCATGCCGATGCTGCTCTTTTTAGCACCCGCGCACGCATTTGTGCGAAAACGCGTTTTAAGCATGCACATGCATCTTTTGGTAGACGCGGATGAAGTTTTCTGCAAAACCACAAGATGTGCATGCAAATGGTGCTTTTTGCAGAACGCGCACGTGGATTTCTACCAAACGACGTGCTAAGCATGCCGATGCTGCTATTTTTAGCACCCGCGCACGCATTTGTGCGAAAACGCGTTTTAAGCATGCACATGCATCATTTGGTAGACGCGGATGAAGTTTTCTGCAAAACCACAAGATGTGCATGCAAATGGGGCTTTTTGCAGAACGCGCACGTGGATTTCTACCAAACGACGTGCTAAGCATGCCGATGCTGCTCTTTTTAGCACCCGCGCACGGATTTGTGCGAAAACGCGTTTTAAGCATGCACATGCATCTTTTGGTAGACGCGGATGAAGTTTTCTGCAAAACCACAAGATGTGCATGCAAATGGTGCTTTTTGCAGAACGCGCACGTGGATTTCTACCAAACGACGTGCTAAGCATGCCGATGCTGCTATTCTAAGCACCCGCGCACGCATTTGTGCGAAAACGCGTTTTAAGCATGCACATGCACCTTTTGGTAGACGCGGATGAAGTTTTCTGCAAAACCACAAGATGTGCATGCAAATGGTGCTTTTGGCAGAACGCGCACGTGGATTTCTACCAAACGACGTGCTAAGCATGCCGATGCTGCTATTCTAAGCACCCGCGCACGCATTTGTGCGAAAACGCGTTTTAAGCATGCACATGCATCTTTTGGTAGACGCGGATGAAGTTTTCTGCAAAACCACAAGATGTGCATGCAAATGGTGCTTTTGGCAGAACGCGCACGTGGATTTCTACCAAACGACGTGCTAAGCATGCCGATGCTGCTATTTTTAGCACCCGCGCACGCATTTGTGCGAAAACGCGTTTTAAGCATGCACATGCATCTTTTGGTAGACGCGGATGAAGTTTTCTGCAAAACCACAAGATGTGCATGCAAATGGTGCTTTTTGCAGAACGCGCACGTGGATTTCTACCAAACGACGTGCTAAGCATGCCGATGCTGCTCTTTTTAGCACCCGCGCACAAATTTGTGCGAAAACGCGTTTTAAGCATGCACATGCATCTTTTGGTAGACGCGGATGAAGTTTTCTGCAAAACCACGAGATGTGCATGCAAATGGTGCTTTTTGCAGAACGCGCACGTGGATTTCTACCAAACGACGTGCTAAGCTTGCCGATGCTGCTCTTTTTAGCACCCGCGCACGGATTTGTGCGAAAACACGTTTTAAGCATGCACATGCATCATTTGGTAGACGCGGATGAAGTTTTCTGCAAAACCACAAGATGTGCATGCAAATGGTGCTTTTTGCAGAACGCGCACGTGGATTTCTACCAAACGACGTGCTAAGCTTGGCGATGCTGCTCTTTTTAGCACCCGCGCACGCATTTGTGCGAAAACGCGTTTTAAGCATGCACATGCACCTTTTGGTAGACGCGGATGAAGTTTTCTGCAAAACCACAAGATGTGCATGCAAATGGTGCTTTTGGCAGAACGCGCACGTGGATTTCTACCAAACGACGTGCTAAGCATGCCGATGCTGCTATTCTAAGCACCCGCGCACGCATTTGTGCGAAAACGCGTTTTAAGCATGCACATGCATCTTTTGGTAGACGCGGATGAAGTTTTCTGCAAAACCACAAGATGTGCATGCAAATGGTGCTTTTGGCAGAACGCGCACGTAGATTTCTACCAAACGACGTGCTAATCATGCCGATGCTGCTCTTTTTAGCACCCGCGCACGCATTTGTGCGAAAACGCGTTTTAAGCATGCACATGCATCTTTTGGTAGACGCGGATGAAGTTTTCTGCAAAACCACAAGATGTGCATGCAAATGGTGCTTTTTGCAGAACGCGCACGTGGATTTCTACCAAACGACGTGCTAAGCATGCCGATGCTGCTATTTTTAGCACCCGCGCACGCATTTGTGCGAAAACGCGTTTTAAGCATGCACATGCATCATTTGGTAGACGCGGATGAAGTTTTCTGCAAAACCACAAGATGTGCATGCAAATGGTGCTTTTTGCAGAACGCGCACGTGGATTTCTACCAAACGACGTGCTAAGCATGCCGATGCTGCTCTTTTTAGCACCCGCGCACGGATTTGTGCGAAAACGCGTTTTAAGCATGCACATGCATCTTTTGGTAGACGCGGATGAAGTTTTCTGCAAAACCACAAGATGTGCATGCAAATGGTGCTTTTGGCAGAACGCGCACGTAGATTTCTACCAAACGACGTGCTAATCATGCCGATGCTGCTCTTTTTAGCACCCGCGCACGCATTTGTGCGAAAACGCGTTTTAAGCATGCACATGCATCTTTTGGTAGACGCGGATGAAGTTTTCTGCAAAACCACAAGATGTGCATGCAAATGGTGCTTTTGGCAGAACGCGCACGTAGATTTCTACCAAACGACGTGCTAATCATGCCGATGCTGCTCTTTTTAGCACCCGCGCACGCATTTGTGCGAAAACGCGTTTTAAGCATGCACATGCATCTTTTGGTAGACGCGGATGAAGTTTTCTGCAAAACCACAAGATGTGCATGCAAATGGTGCTTTTTGCAGAACGCGCACGTGGATTTCTACCAAACGACGTGCTAAGCATGCCGATGCTGCTATTTTTAGCACCCGCGCACGCATTTGTGCGAAAACGCGTTTTAAGCATGCACATGCATCATTTGGTAGACGCGGATGAAGTTTTCTGCAAAACCACAAGAAGTGCATGCAAATGGTGCTTTTTGCAGAACGCGCACGTGGATTTCTACCAAACGACGTGCTAAGCATGCCGATGCTGCTCTTTTTAGCACCCGCGCACGGATTTGTGCGCAAACGCGTTTTAAGCATGCACATGCATCTTTTGGTAGACGCGGATGAAGTTTTCTGCAAAACCACAAGATGTGCATGCAAATGGTGCTTTTTGCAGAACGCGCACGTGGATTTCTACCAAACGACGTGCTAAGCATGCCGATGCTGCTATTCTAAGCACCCGCGCACGCATTTGTGCGAAAACGCGTTTTAAGCATGCACATGCACCTTTTGGTAGACGCGGATGAAGTTTTCTGCAAAACCACAAGATGTGCATGCAAATGGTGCTTTTGGCAGAACGCGCACGTGGATTTCTACCAAACGACGTGCTAAGCATGCCGATGCTGCTATTCTAAGCACCCGCGCACGCATTTGTGCGAAAACGCGTTTTAAGCATGCACATGCATCTTTTGGTAGACGCGGATGAAGTTTTCTGCAAAACCACAAGATGTGCATGCAAATGGTGCTTTTGGCAGAACGCGCACGTGGATTTCTACCAAACGACGTGCTAAGCATGCCGATGCTGCTATTTTTAGCACCCGCGCACGCATTTGTGCGAAAACGCGTTTTAAGCATGCACATGCATCATTTGGTAGACGCGGATGAAGTTTTCTGCAAAACCACAAGATGTGCATGCAAATGGTGCTTTTTGCAGAACGCGCACGTGGATTTCTACCAAACGACGTGCTAAGCATGCCGATGCTGCTCTTTTTAGCACCCGCGCACAAATTTGTGCGAAAACGCGTTTTAAGCATGCACATGCATCTTTTGGTAGACGCGGATGAAGTTTTCTGCAAAACCACGAGATGTGCATGCAAATGGTGCTTTTTGCAGAACGCGCACGTGGATTTCTACCAAACGACGTGCTAAGCTTGCCGATGCTGCTCTTTTTAGCACCCGCGCACGGATTTGTGCGAAAACACGTTTTAAGCATGCACATGCATCATTTGGTAGACGCGGATGAAGTTTTCTGCAAAACCACAAGATGTGCATGCAAATGGTGCTTTTTGCAGAACGCGCACGTGGATTTCTACCAAACGACGTGCTAAGCTTGGCGATGCTGCTCTTTTTAGCACCCGCGCACGGATTTGTGCGAAAACGCGTTTTAAGCATGCACATGCATCTTTTGGTAGACGCGGATGAAGTTTTCTGCAAAACCACAAGATGTGCATGCAAATGGTGATTTTGGCAGAACGCGCACGTAGATTTCTACCAAACGACGTGCTAAGCATGCCGATGCTGCTCTTTTTAGCACCCGCGCACGCATTTGTGCGGAAACGCGTTTTAAGCATGCACATGCATCTTTTGGTAGACGCGGATGAAGTTTTCTGCAAAACCACAAGATGTGCATGCAAATGGTGCTTTTTGCAGAACGCGCACGTGGATTTCTACCAAACGACGTGCTAAGCATGCCGATGCTGCTCTTTTTAGCACCCGCGCACGGATTTGTGCGAAAACGCGTTTTAAGCATGCACATGCATCTTTTGGTAGACGCGGATGAAGTTTTCTGCAAAACCACAAGATGTGCATGCAAATGGTGCTTTTGGCAGAACGCGCACGTGGATTTCTACCAAACGACGTGCTAAGCATGCCGATGCTGCTCTTTTTAGCACCCGCGCACGCATTTGTGCGAAAACGCGTTTTAAGCATGCACATGCATCTTTTGGTAGACGCGGATGAAGTTTTCTGCAAAACCACAAGATGTGCATGCAAATGGTGCTTTTTGCAGAACGCGCACGTGGATTTCTACCAAACGACGTGCTAAGCATGCCGATGCTGCTCTTTTTAGCACCCGCGCACGCATTTGTGCGAAAACGCGTTTTAAGCATGCACATGCATCTTTTGGTAGACGCGGATGAAGTTTTCTGCAAAACCACAAGATGTGCATGCAAATGGTGCTTTTGGCAGAACGCGCACGTGGATTTCTACCAAACGACGTGCTAAGCATGCCGATGCTGCTCTTTTTAGCACCCGCGCACAAATTTGTGCGAAAACGCGTTTTAAGCATGCACATGCATCTTTTGGTAGACGCGGATGAAGTTTTCTGCAAAACCACAAGATGTGCATGCAAATGGTGCTTTTTGCAGAACGCGCACGTGGATTTCTACCAAACGACGTGCTAAGCTTGCCGATGCTGCTCTTTTTAGCACCCGCGCACGGATTTGTGCGAAAACGCGTTTTAAGCATGCACATGCATCTTTTGGTAGACGCGGATGAAGTTTTCTGCAAAACCACAAGATGTGCATGCAAATGGTGCTTTTGGCAGAACGCGCACGTGGATTTCTACCAAACGACGTGCTAAGCATGCCGATGCTGCTCTTTTTAGCACCCGCGCACGCATTTGTGCGGAAACGCGTTTTGAGCATGCACATGCATCTTTTGGTAGACGCGGATGAAGTTTTCTGCAAAACCACAAGATGTGCATGCAAATGGTGCTTTTGGCAGAACGCGCACGTGGATTTCTACCAAACGACGTGCTAAGCATGCCGATGCTGCTATTTTTAGCACCCGCGCACGCATTTGTGCGAAAACGCGTTTTAAGCATGCACATGCATCTTTTGGTAGACGCGGATGAAGTTTTCTGCAAAACCACAAGATGTGCATGCAAATGGTGCTTTTTGCAGAACGCGCACGTGGATTTCTACCAAACGACGTGCTAAGCATGCCGATGCTGCTCTTTTTAGCCCCCGCGCACAAATTTGTGCGAAAACGCGTTTTAAGCATGCACATGCATCTTTTGGTAGACGCGGATAAAGTTTTCTGCAAAACCACAAGATGTGCATGCAAATGGTGCTTTTTGCAGAACGCGCACGTGGATTTCTACCAAACGACGTGCTAAGCATGCCGATGCTGCTCTTTTTAGCACCCGCGCACGCATTTGTGCGAAAACGCGTTTTAAGCATGCACATGCATCTTTTGGTAGACGCAGATGAAGTTTTCTGCAAAACCACAAGATGTGCATGCAAATGGTGCTTTTGGCAGAACGGGCACGTGGATTTCTACCAAACGACGTGCTAAGCATGCCGATGCTGCTCTTTTTAGCACCCGCGCACGCATTTGTGCGAAAACGCGTTTTAAGCATGCACATGCATCTTTTGGTAGACGCGGATGAAGTTTTCTGCAAAACAACAGGATGTGCATGCAAATGGTGCTTTTTGCAGAACGCGCACGTGGATTTCTACCAAGCGACGTGCTAAGCATGCCGATGCTGCTCTTTTTAGCACCCGCGCACGGATTTGTGCGAAAACGCGTTTTAAGCATGCACATGCATCTTTTGGTAGACACGGATGAAGTTTTCTGCAAAACCACGAGATGTGCATGCAAATGGTGCTTTTTGCAGAACGCGCACGTGGATTTCTACCAAACGACGTGCTAAGCATGCCGATGCTGCTCTTTTTAGCACCCGCGCACGGATTTGTGCGAAAACGCGTTTTAAGCATGCACATGCATCTTTTGGTAGACGCGGATGAAGTTTTCTGCAAAACCACAAGATGTGCATGCAAATGGTGCTTTTGGCAGAACGCGCACGTGGATTTCTACCAAACGACGTGCTAAGCATGCCGATGCTGCTATTTTTAGCACCCGCGCACGCATTTGTGCGAAAACGCGTTTTAAGCATGCACATGCATCTTTTGGTAGACGCGGATGAAGTTTTCTGCAAAACCACAAGATGTGCATGCAAATGGTGCTTTTTGCAGAACGCGCACGTGGATTTCTACCAAACGACGTGCTAAGCTTGGCGATGCTGCTCTTTTTAGCACCCGCGCACGGATTTGTGCGAAAACGCGTTTTAAGCATGCACATGCATCTTTTGGTAGACGCGGATGAAGTTTTCTGCAAAACCACAAGATGTGCATGCAAATGGTGCTTTTGGCAGAACGCGCACGTAGATTTCTACCAAACGACGTG
Source organism: Dermacentor andersoni (assembly GCF_023375885.2). Classification (NCBI taxonomy): domain Eukaryota; kingdom Metazoa; phylum Arthropoda; class Arachnida; order Ixodida; family Ixodidae; genus Dermacentor; species Dermacentor andersoni. The sequence goes on along the minus strand of NW_027314948.1, from coordinate 118,856 downwards.
CTAAGCATGCCGATGCTGCTCTTTTTAGCACCCGCGCACGCATTTGTGCGGAAACGCGTTTTAAGCATGCACATGCATCTTTTGGTAGACGCGGATGAAGTTTTCTGCAAAACCACAAGATGTGCATGCAAATGGTGCTTTTTGCAGAACGCGCACGTGGATTTCTACCAAACGACGTGCTAAGCATGCCGATGCTGCTCTTTTTAGCACCCGCGCACGGATTTGTGCGAAAACGCGTTTTAAGCATGCACATGCATCTTTTGGTAGACGCGGATGAAGTTTTCTGCAAAACCACAAGATGTGCATGCAAATGGTGCTTTTGGCAGAACGCGCACGTGGATTTCTACCAAACGACGTGCTAAGCATGCCGATGCTGCTCTTTTTAGCACCCGCGCACGCATTTGTGCGAAAACGCGTTTTAAGCATGCACATGCATCTTTTGGTAGACGCGGATGAAGTTTTCTGCAAAACCACAAGATGTGCATGCAAATGGTGCTTTTTGCAGAACGCGCACGTGGATTTCTACCAAACGACGTGCTAAGCATGCCGATGCTGCTCTTTTTAGCACCCGCGCACGCATTTGTGCGAAAACGCGTTTTAAGCATGCACATGCATCTTTTGGTAGACGCGGATGAAGTTTTCTGCAAAACCACAAGATGTGCATGCAAATGGTGCTTTTGGCAGAACGCGCACGTGGATTTCTACCAAACGACGTGCTAAGCATGCCGATGCTGCTCTTTTTAGCACCCGCGCACAAATTTGTGCGAAAACGCGTTTTAAGCATGCACATGCATCTTTTGGTAGACGCGGATGAAGTTTTCTGCAAAACCACAAGATGTGCATGCAAATGGTGCTTTTTGCAGAACGCGCACGTGGATTTCTACCAAACGACGTGCTAAGCTTGCCGATGCTGCTCTTTTTAGCACCAGCGCACGGATTTGTGCGAAAACGCGTTTTAAGCATGCACATGCATCTTTTGGTAGACGCGGATGAAGTTTTCTGCAAAACCACAAGATGTGCATGCAAATGGTGCTTTTGGCAGAACGCGTACGTGGATTTCTACCAAACGACGTGCTAAGCATGCCGATGCTGCTCTTTTTAGCACCCGCGCACGCATTTGTGCGGAAACGCGTTTTGAGCATGCACATGCATCTTTTGGTAGACGCGGATGAAGTTGTCTGCAAAACCACAAGATGTGCATGCAAATGGTGCTTTTTGCAGAACGCGCACGTGGATTTCTACCAAACGACGTGCTAAGCATGCCGATGCTGCTATTTTTAGCACCCGCGCACGCATTTGTGCGAAAACGCGTTTTAAGCATGCACATGCATCATTTGGTAGACGCGGATGAAGTTTTCTGCAAAACCACAAGATGTGCATGCAAATGGTGCTTTTTGCAGAACGCGCACGTGGATTTCTACCAAACGACGTGCTAAGCATGCCGATGCTGCTCTTTTTAGCACCCGCGCACGGATTTGTGCGAAAACGCGTTTTAAGCATGCACATGCATCTTTTGGTAGACGCGGATGAAGTTTTCTGCAAAACCACAAGATGTGCATGCAAATGGTGCTTTTTGCACAACGCGCACGTGGATTTCTACCAAACGACGTGCTAAGCATGCCGATGCTGCTATTCTAAGCACCCGCGCACGCATTTGTGCGAAAACGCGTTTTAAGCATGCACATGCACCTTTTGGTAGACGCGGATGAAGTTTTCTGCAAAACCACAAGATGTGCATGCAAATGGTGCTTTTGGCAGAACGCGCACGTGGATTTCTACCAAACGACGTGCTAAGCATGCCGATGCTGCTATTCTAAGCACCCGCGCACGCATTTGTGCGAAAACGCGTTTTAAGCATGCACATGCATCTTTTGGTAGACGCGGATGAAGTTTTCTGCAAAACCACAAGATGTGCATGCAAATGGTGCTTTTGGCAGAACGCGCACGTGGATTTCTACCAAACGACGTGCTAAGCATGCCGATGCTGCTATTTTTAGCACCCGCGCACGCATTTGTGCGAAAACGCGTTTTAAGCATGCACATGCATCTTTTGGTAGACGCGGATGAAGTTTTCTGCAAAACCACAAGATGTGCATGCAAATGGTGCTTTTTGCAGAACGCGCACGTGGATTTCTACCAAACGACGTGCTAAGCATGCCGATGCTGCTCTTTTTAGCACCCGCGCACGCATTTGTGCGAAAACGCGTTTTAAGCATGCACATGCATCTTTTGGTAGACGCGCATGAAGTTGTCTGCAAAACCACAAGATGTGCATGCAAATGGTGCTTTTTGCCGAACGCGCACGTGGATTTCTACCAAACGACGTGCTAAGCATGCCGATGCTGCTATTTTTAGCACCCGCGCACGCATTTGTGCGAAAACGCGTTTTAAGCATGCACATGCATCATTTGGTAGACGCGGATGAAGTTTTCTGCAAAACCACAAGATGTGCATGCAAATGGTGCTTTTTGCAGAACGCGCACGTGGATTTCTACCAAACGACGTGCTAAGCATGCCGATGCTGCTCTTTTTAGCACCCGCGCACGGATTTGTGCGAAAACGCGTTTTAAGCATGCACATGCATCTTTTGGTAGACGCGGATGAAGTTTTCTGCAAAACCACAAGATGTGCATGCAAATGGTGCTTTTTGCACAACGCGCACGTGGATTTCTACCAAACGACGTGCTAAGCATGCCGATGCTGCTATTCTAAGCACCCGCGCACGCATTTGTGCGAAAACGCGTTTTAAGCATGCACATGCACCTTTTGGTAGACGCGGATGAAGTTTTCTGCCAAACCACAAGATGTGCATGCAAATGGTGCTTTTGGCAGAACGCGCACGTGGATTTCTACCAAACGACGTGCTAAGCATGCCGATGCTGCTATTCTAAGCACCCGCGCACGCATTTGTGCGAAAACGCGTTTTAAGCATGCACATGCATCTTTTGGTAGACGCGGATGAAGTTTTCTGCAAAACCACAAGATGTGCATGCAAATGGTGCTTTTGGCAGAACGCGCACGTGGATTTCTACCAAACGACGTGCTAAGCATGCCGATGCTGCTATTTTTAGCACCCGCGCACGCATTTGTGCGAAAACGCGTTTTAAGCATGCACATGCATCTTTTGGTAGACGCGGATGAAGTTTTCTGCAAAACCACAAGATGTGCATGCAAATGGTGCTTTTTGCAGAACGCGCACGTGGATTTCTACCAAACGACGTGCTAAGCATGCCGATGCTGCTCTTTTTAGCACCCGCGCACGCATTTGTGCGAAAACGCGTTTTAAGCATGCACATGCATCTTTTGGTAGACGCGCATGAAGTTTTCTGCAAAACCACAAGATGTGCATGCAAATGGTGCTTTTGGCAGAACGGGCACGTGGATTTCTACCAAACGACGTGCTAAGCATGCCGATGCTGCTCTTTTTAGCACCCGCGCACGCATTTGTGCGAAAACGCGTTATAAGCATGCACATGCATCTTTTGGTAGACGCGGATGAAGTTTTCTGCAAAACAACAGGATGTGCATGCAAATGGTGCTTTTTGCAGAACGCGCACGTGGATTTCTACCAAACGACGTGCTAAGCATGCCGATGCTGCTCTTTTTAGCACCCGCGCACGCATTTGTGCGAAAACGCGTTTTAAGCATGCACATGCATCTTTTGGTAGACGCGGATGAAGTTTTCTGCAAAACCACAAGATGTGCATGCAAATGGTGCTTTTTGCAGAACGCGCACGTGGATTTCTACCAAACGACGTGCTAAGCATGCCGATGCTGCTCTTTTTAGCACCCGCGCACGGATTTGTGCGAAAACGCGTTTTAAGCATGCACATGCATCTTTTGGTAGACGCGGATGAAGTTTTCTGCAAAACCACAAGATGTGCATGCAAATGGTGCTTTTTGCAGAACGCGCACGTGGATTTCTACCAAACTACGTGCTAAGCATGCCGATGCTGCTCTTTTTAGCACCCGCGCACGCATTTGTGCGAAAACGCGTTTTAAGCATGCACATGCATCTTTTGGTAGACGCGGATGAAGTTTTCTGCAAAACCACAAGATGTGCATGCAAATGGTGCTTTTGGCAGAACGCGCACGTGGATTTCTACCAAACGACGTGCTAAGCATGCCGATGCTGCTCTTTTTAGCACCCGCGCACAAATTTGTGCGAAAACGCGTTTTAAGCATGCACATGCATCTTTTGGTAGACGCGGATGAAGTTTTCTGCAAAACCACAAGCTGTGCATGCAAATGGTGCTTTTTGCAGAACGCGCACGTGGATTTCTACCAAACGACGTGCTAAGCTTGCCGATGCTGCTCTTTTTAGCACCCGCGCACGGATTTGTGCGAAAACGCGTTTTAAGCATGCACATGCATCTTTTGGTAGACGCGGATGAAGTTTTCTGCAAAACCACAAGATGTGCATGCAAATGGTGCTTTTGGCAGAACGCGCACGTGGATTTCTACCAAACGACGTGCTAAGCATGCCGATGCTGCTCTTTTTAGCACCCGCGCACGCATTTGTGCGGAAACGCGTTTTGAGCATGCACATGCATCTTTTGGTAGACGCGGATGAAGTTTTCTGCAAAACCACAAGATGTGCATGCAAATGGTGCTTTTGGCAGAACGCGCACGTGGATTTCTACCAAACGACGTGCTAAGCATGCCGATGCTGCTATTTTTAGCACCCGCGCACGCATTTGTGCGAAAACGCGTTTTAAGCATGCACATGCATCTTTTGGTAGACGCGGATGAAGTTTTCTGCAAAACCACAAGATGTGCATGCAAATGGTGCTTTTTGCAGAACGCGCACGTGGATTTCTACCAAACGACGTGCTAAGCATGCCGATGCTGCTCTTTTTAGCACCCGCGCACAAATTTGTGCGAAAACGCGTTTTAAGCATGCACATGCATCTTTTGGTAGACGCGGATGAAGTTTTCTGCAAAACCACAAGATGTGCATGCAAATGGTGCTTTTTGCAGAACGCGCACGTGGATTTCTACCAAACGACGTGCTAAGCATGCCGATGCTGCTCTTTTTAGCACCCGCGCACGCATTTGTGCGAAAACGCGTTTTAAGCATGCACATGCATCTTTTGGTAGACGCGGATGAAGTTTTCTGCAAAACCACAAGATGTGCATGCAAATGGTGCTTTTGGCAGAACGGGCACGTGGATTTCTACCAAACGACGTGCTAAGCATGCCGATGCTGCTCTTTTTAGCACCCGCGCACGCATTTGTGCGAAAACGCGTTTTAAGCATGCACATGCATCTTTTGGTAGACGCGGATGAAGTTTTCTGCAAAACCACGAGATGTGCATGCAAATGGTGCTTTTTGCAGAACGCGCACGTGGATTTCTACCAAACGACGTGCTAAGCATGCCGATGCTGCTCTTTTTAGCACCCGCGCACGGATTTGTGCGAAAACGCGTTTTAAGCATGCACATGCATCTTTTGGTAGACGCGGATGAAGTTTTCTGCAAAACCACAAGATGTGCATGCAAATGGTGCTTTTGGCAGAACGCGCACGTGGATTTCTACCAAACGACGTGCTAAGCATGCCGATGCTGCTATTTTTAGCACCCGCGCACGCATTTGTGCGAAAACGCGTTTTAAGCATGCACATGCATCTTTTGGTAGACGCGGATGAAGTTTTCTGCAAAACCACAAGATGTGCATGCAAATGGTGCTTTTTGCAGAACGCGCACGTGGATTTCTACCAAACGACGTGCTAAGCTTGCCGATGCTGCTCTTTTTAGCACCCGCGCACGGATTTGTGCGAAAACGCGTTTTAAGCATGCACATGCATCTTTTGGTAGACGCGGATGAAGTTTTCTGCAAAACCACAAGATGTGCATGCAAATGGTGCTTTTGGCAGAACGCGCACGTAGATTTCTACCAAACGACGTGCTAAGCATGCCGATGCTGCTCTTTTTAGCACCCGCGCACGCATTTGTGCGGAAACGCGTTTTAAGCATGCACATGCATCTTTTGGTAGACGCGGATGAAGTTTTCTGCAAAACCACAAGATGTGCATGCAAATGGTGCTTTTTGCAGAACGCGCACGTGGATTTCTACCAAACGACGTGCTAAGCATGCCGATGCTGCTCTTTTTAGCACCCGCGCACGGATTTGTGCGAAAACGCGTTTTAAGCATGCACATGCATCTTTTGGTAGACGCGGATGAAGTTTTCTGCAAAACCACAAGATGTGCATGCAAATGGTGCTTTTGGCAGAACGCGCACGTGGATTTCTACCAAACGACGTGCTAAGCATGCCGATGCTGCTCTTTTTAGCACCCGCGCACGCATTTGTGCGAAAACGCGTTTTAAGCATGCACATGCATCTTTTGGTAGACGCGGATGAAGTTTTCTGCAAAACCACAAGATGTGCATGCAAATGGTGCTTTTTGCAGAACGCGCACGTGGATTCCTACCAAACGACGTGCTAAGCATGCCGATGCTGCTCTTTTTAGCACCCGCGCACGCATTTGTGCGAAAACGCGTTTTAAGCATGCACATGCATCTTTTGGTAGACGCGGATGAAGTTTTCTGCAAAACCACAAGATGTGCATGCAAATGGTGCTTTTGGCAGAACGCGCACGTGGATTTCTACCAAACGACGTGCTAAGCATGCCGATGCTGCTCTTTTTAGCACCCGCGCACAAATTTGTGCGAAAACGCGTTTTAAGCATGCACATGCATCTTTTGGTAGACGCGGATGAAGTTTTCTGCAAAACCACAAGATGTGCATGCAAATGGTGCTTTTGGCAGAACGCGCACGTGGATTTCTACGAAACGACGTGCTAAGCATGCCGATGCTGCTCTTTTTAGCACCCGCGCACGCATTTGTGCGGAAACGCGTTTTGAGCATGCACATGCATCTTTTGGTAGACGCGGATGAAGTTTTCTGCAAAACCACAAGATGTGCATGCAAATGGTGCTTTTTGCAGAACGCGCACGTGGATTTCTACCAAACGACGTGCTAAGCATGCCGATGCTGCTCTTTTTAGCACCCGCGCACGGATTTGTGCGAAAACGCGTTTTAAGCATGCACATGCATCTTTTGGTAGACGCGGATGAAGTTTTCTGCAAAACCACAAGATTTGCATGCAAATGGTGCTTTTGGCAGAACGCGCACGTAGATTTCTACCAAACGACGTGCTAATCATGCCGATGCTGCTCTTTTTAGCACCCGCGCACGCATTTGTGCGAAAACGCGTTTTAAGCATGCACATGCATCTTTTGGTAGACGCGGATGAAGTTTTCTGCAAAACCACAAGATGTGCATGCAAATGGTGCTTTTTGCAGAACGCGCACGTGGATTTCTACCAAACGACGTGCTAAGCATGCCGATGCTGCTATTTTTAGCACCCGCGCACGCATTTGTGCGAAAACGCGTTTTAAGCATGCACATGCATCATTTGGTAGACGCGGATGAAGTTTTCTGCAAAACCACAAGATGTGCATGCAAATGGTGCTTTTTGCAGAACGCGCACGTGGATTTCTACCAAACGACGTGCTAAGCATGCCGATGCTGCTCTTTTTAGCACCCGCGCACGGATTTGTGCGAAAACGCGTTTTAAGCATGCACATGCATCTTTTGGTAGACGCGGATGAAGTTTTCTGCAAAACCACAAGATGTGCATGCAAATGGTGCTTTTGGCAGAACGCGCACGTAGATTTCTACCAAACGACGTGCTAATCATGCCGATGCTGCTCTTTTTAGCACCCGCGCACGGATTTGTGCGAAAACGCGTTTTAAGCATGCACATGCATCTTTTGGTAGACGCGGATGAAGTTTTCTGCAAAACAACAGGATGTGCATGCAAATGGTGCTTTTTGCAGAACGCGCACGTGGATTTCTACCAAACGACGTGCTAAGCATGCCGATGCTGCTCTTTTTAGCACCCGCGCACGGATTTGTGCGAAAACGCGTTTTAAGCATGCACATGCATCTTTTGGTAGACGCGGATGAAGTTTTCTGCAAAACCACAAGATGTGCATGCAAATGGTGCTTTTTGCAGAACGCGCACGTGGATTTCTACCAAACGACGTGCTAAGCATGCCGATGCTGCTATTCTAAGCACCCGCGCACGCATTTGTGCGAAAACGCGTTTTAAGCATGCACATGCACCTTTTGGTAGACGCGGATGAAGTTTTCTGCAAAACCACAAGATGTGCATGCAAATGGTGCTTTTGGCAGAACGCGCACGTGGATTTCTACCAAACGACGTGCTAAGCATGCCGATGCTGCTATTCTAAGCACCCGCGCACGCATTTGTGCGAAAACGCGTTTTAAGCATGCACATGCATCTTTTGGTAGACGCGGATGAAGTTTTCTGCAAAACCACAAGATGTGCATGCAAATGGTGCTTTTGGCAGAACGCGCACGTGGATTTCTACCAAACGACGTGCTAAGCATGCCGATGCTGCTATTTTTAGCACCCGCGCACGCATTTGTGCGAAAACGCGTTTTAAGCATGCACATGCATCTTTTGGTAGACGCGGATGAAGTTTTCTGCAAAACCACAAGATGTGCATGCAAATGGTGCTTTTTGCAGAACGCGCACGTGGATTTCTACCAAACGACGTGCTAAGCATGCCGATGCTGCTCTTTTTAGCACCCGCGCACAAATTTGTGCGAAAACGCGTTTTAAGCATGCACATGCATCTTTTGGTAGACGCGGATGAAGTTTTCTGCAAAACCACGAGATGTGCATGAAATGGTGCTTTTTGCAGAACGCGCACGTGGATTTCTACCAAACGACGTGCTAAGCTTGCCGATGCTGCTCTTTTTAGCACCCGCGCACGGATTTGTGCGAAAACACGTTTTAAGCATGCACATGCATCATTTGGTAGACGCGGATGAAGTTTTCTGCAAAACCACAAGATGTGCATGCAAATGGTGCTTTTTGCAGAACGCGCACGTGGATTTCTACCAAACGACGTGCTAAGCTTGGCGATGCTGCTCTTTTTAGCACCCGCGCACGGATTTGTGCGAAAACGCGTTTTAAGCATGCACATGCATCTTTTGGTAGACGCGGATGAAGTTTTCTGCAAAACCACAAGATGTGCATGCAAATGGTGCTTTTGGCAGAACGCGCACGTAGATTTCTACCAAACGACGTGCTAAGCATGCCGATGCTGCTCTTTTTAGCACCCGCGCACGCATTTGTGCGGAAACGCGTTTTAAGCATGCACATGCATCTTTTGGTAGACGCGGATGAAGTTTTCTGCAAAACCACAAGATGTGCATGCAAATGGTGCTTTTTGCAGAACGCGCACGTGGATTTCTACCAAACGACGTGCTAAGCATGCCGATGCTGCTCTTTTTAGCACCCGCGCACGGATTTGTGCGAAAACGCGTTTTAAGCATGCACATGCATCTTTTGGTAGACGCGGATGAAGTTTTCTGCAAAACCACAAGATGTGCATGCAAATGGTGCTTTTGGCAGAACGCGCACGTGGATTTCTACCAAACGACGTGCTAAGCATGCCGATGCTGCTCTTTTTAGCACCCGCGCACGCATTTGTGCGAAAACGCGTTTTAAGCATGCACATGCATCTTTTGGTAGACGCGGATGAAGTTTTCTGCAAAACCACAAGATGTGCATGCAAATGGTGCTTTTTGCAGAACGCGCACGTGGATTTCTACCAAACGACGTGCTAAGCATGCCGATGCTGCTCTTTTTAGCACCCGCGCACGCATTTGTGCGAAAACGCGTTTTAAGCATGCACATGCATCTTTTGGTAGACGCGGATGAAGTTTTCTGCAAAACCACAAGATGTGCATGCAAATGGTGCTTTTGGCAGAACGCGCACGTGGATTTCTACCAAACGACGTGCTAAGCATGCCGATGCTGCTCTTTTTAGCACCCGCGCACAAATTTGTGCGAAAACACGTTTTAAGCATGCACATGCATCTTTTGGTAGACGCGGATGAAGTTTTCTGCAAAACCACAAGATGTGCATGCAAATGGTGCTTTTTGCAGAACGCGCACGTGGATTTCTACCAAACGACGTGCTAAGCTTGCCGATGCTGCTCTTTTTAGCACCCGCGCACGGATTTGTGCGAAAACGCGTTTTAAGCATGCACATGCATCTTTTGGTAGACGCGGATGAAGTTTTCTGCAAAACCACAAGATGTGCATGCAAATGGTGCTTTTGGCAGAACGCGCACGTGGATTTCTACCAAACGACGTGCTAAGCATGCCGATGCTGCTCTTTTTAGCACCCGCGCACGCATTTGTGCGGAAACGCGTTTTGAGCATGCACATGCATCTTTTGGTAGACGCGGATGAAGTTTTCTGCAAAACCACAAGATGTGCATGCAAATGGTGCTTTTTGCAGAACGCGCACGTGGATTTCTACCAAACGACGTGCTAAGCATGCCGATGCTGCTCTTTTTAGCACCCACGCACGGATTTGTGCGAAAACGCGTTTTAAGCATGCACATGCATCTTTTGGTAGACGCGGATGAAGTTTTCTGCAAAACCACAAGATGTGCATGCAAATGGTGCTTTTGGCAGAACGCGCACGTAGATTTCTACCAAACGACGTGCTAATCATGCCGATGCTGCTCTTTTTAGCACCCGCGCACGCATTTGTGCGAAAACGCGTTTTAAGCATGCACATGCATCTTTTGGTAGACGCGGATGAAGTTTTCTGCAAAACCACAAGATGTGCATGCAAATGGTGCTTTTTGCAGAACGCGCACGTGGATTTCTACCAAACGACGTGCTAAGCATGCCGATGCTGCTATTTTTAGCACCCGCGCACGCATTTGTGCGAAAACGCGTTTTAAGCATGCACATGCATCATTTGGTAGACGCGGATGAAGTTTTCTGCAAAACCACAAGATGTGCATGCAAATGGTGCTTTTTGCAGAACGCGCACGTGGATTTCTACCAAACGACGTGCTAAGCATGCCGATGCTGCTCTTTTTAGCACCCGCGCACGGATTTGTGCGAAAACGCGTTTTAAGCATGCACATCCATCTTTTGGTAGACGCGGATGAAGTTTTCTGCAAAACCACAATATGTGCATGCAAATGGTGCTTTTTGCAGAACGCGCACGTGGATTTCTACCAAACGACGTGCTAAGCATGCCGATGCTGCTATTCTAAGCACCCGCGCACGCATTTGTGCGAAAACGCGTTTTAAGCATGCACATGCACCTTTTGGTAGACGCGGATGAAGTTTTCTGCAAAACCACAAGATGTGCATGCAAATGGTGCTTTTGGCAGAACGCGCACGTGGATTTCTACCAAACGACGTGCTAAGCATGCCGATGCTGCTATTCTAAGCACCCGCGCACGCATTTGTGCGAAAACGCGTTTTAAGCATGCACATACATCTTTTGGTAGACGCGGATGAAGTTTTCTGCAAAACCACAAGATGTGCATGCAAATGGTGCTTTTGGCAGAACGCGCACGTGGATTTCTACCAAACGACGTGCTAAGCATGCCGATGCTGCTATTTTTAGCACCCGCGCACGCATTTGTGCGAAAACGCGTTTTAAGCATGCACATGCATCTTTTGGTAGACGCGGATGAAGTTTTCTGCAAAACCACAAGATGTGCATGCAAATGGTGCTTTTTGCAGAACGCGCACGTGGATTTCTACCAAACGACGTGCTAAGCATGCCGATGCTGCTCTTTTTAGCACCCGCGCACAAATTTGTGCGAAAACGCGTTTTAAGCATGCACATGCATCTTTTGGTAGACGCGGATGAAGTTTTCTGCAAAACCACGAGATGTGCATGCAAATGGTGCTTTTTGCAGAACGCGCACGTGGATTTCTACCAAACGACGTGCTAAGCTTGCCGATGCTGCTCTTTTTAGCACCCGCGCACGGATTTGTGCGAAAACACGTTTTAAGCATGCACATGCATCATTTGGTAGACGCGGATGAAGTTTTCTGCAAAACCACAAGATGTGCATGCAAATGGTGCTTTTTGCAGAACGCGCACGTGGATTTCTACCAAACGACGTGCTAAGCTTGGCGATGCTGCTCTTTTTAGCACCCGCGCACGGATTTGTGCGAAAACGCGTTTTAAGCATGCACATGCATCTTTTGGTAGACGCGGATGAAGTTTTCTGCAAAACCACAAGATGTGCATGCAAATGGTGCTTTTGGCAGAACGCGCACGTAGATTTCTACCAAACGACGTGCTAAGCATGCCGATGCTGCTCTTTTTAGCACCCGCGCACGCATTTGTGCGGAAACGCGTTTTAAGCATGCACATGCATCTTTTGGTAGACGCGGATGAAGTTTTCTGCAAAACCACAAGATGTGCATGCAAATGGTGCTTTTTGCAGAACGCGCACGTGGATTTCTACCAAACGACGTGCTAAGCATGCCGATGCTGCTCTTTTTAGCACCCGCGCACGGATTTGTGCGAAAACGCGTTTTAAGCATGCACATGCATCTTTTGGTAGACGCGGATGAAGTTTTCTGCAAAACCACAAGATGTGCATGCAAATGGTGCTTTTGGCAGAACGCGCACGTGGATTTCTACCAAACGACGTGCTAAGCATGCCGATGCTGCTCTTTTTAGCACCCGCGCACGCATTTGTGCGAAAACGCGTTTTAAGCATGCACATGCATCTTTTGGTAGACGCGGATGAAGTTTTCTGCAAAACCACAAGATGTGCATGCAAATGGTGCTTTTTGCAGAACGCGCACGTGGATTTCTACCAAACGACGTGCTAAGCATGCCGATGCTGCTCTTTTTAGCACCCGCGCACGCATTTGTGCGAAAACGCGTTTTAAGCATGCACATGCATCTTTTGGTAGACGCGGATGAAGTTTTCTGCAAAACCACAAGATGTGCATGCAAATGGTGCTTTTGGCAGAACGCGCACGTGGATTTCTACCAAACGACGTGCTAAGCATGCCGATGCTGCTCTTTTTAGCACCCGCGCACAAATTTGTGCGAAAACACGTTTTAAGCATGCACATGCATCTTTTGGTAGACGCGGATGAAGTTTTCTGCAAAACCACAAGATGTGCATGCAAATGGTGCTTTTTGCAGAACGCGCACGTGGATTTCTACCAAACGACGTGCTAAGCTTGCCGATGCTGCTCTTTTTAGCACCCGCGCACGGATTTGTGCGAAAACGCGTTTTAAGCATGCACATGCATCTTTTGGTAGACGCGGATGAAGTTTTCTGCAAAACCACAAGATGTGCATGCAAATGGTGCTTTTGGCAGAACGCGCACGTGGATTTCTACCAAACGACGTGCTAAGCATGCCGATGCTGCTCTTTTTAGCACCCGCGCACGCATTTGTGCGGAAACGCGTTTTGAGCATGCACATGCATCTTTTGGTAGACGCGGATGAAGTTTTCTGCAAAACCACAAGATGTGCATGCAAATGGTGCTTTTTGCAGAACGCGCACGTGGATTTCTACCAAACGACGTGCTAAGCATGCCGATGCTGCTCTTTTTAGCACCCACGCACGGATTTGTGCGAAAACGCGTTTTAAGCATGCACATGCATCTTTTGGTAGACGCGGATGAAGTTTTCTGCAAAACCACAAGATGTGCATGCAAATGGTGCTTTTGGCAGAACGCGCACGTAGATTTCTACCAAACGACGTGCTAATCATGCCGATGCTGCTCTTTTTAGCACCCGCGCACGCATTTGTGCGAAAACGCGTTTTAAGCATGCACATGCATCTTTTGGTAGACGCGGATGAAGTTTTCTGCAAAACCACAAGATGTGCATGCAAATGGTGCTTTTTGCAGAACGCGCACGTGGATTTCTACCAAACGACGTGCTAAGCATGCCGATGCTGCTATTTTTAGCACCCGCGCACGCATTTGTGCGAAAACGCGTTTTAAGCATGCACATGCATCATTTGGTAGACGCGGATGAAGTTTTCTGCAAAACCACAAGATGTGCATGCAAATGGTGCTTTTTGCAGAACGCGCACGTGGATTTCTACCAAACGACGTGCTAAGCATGCCGATGCTGCTCTTTTTAGCACCCGCGCACGGATTTGTGCGAAAACGCGTTTTAAGCATGCACATGCATCTTTTGGTAGACGCGGATGAAGTTTTCTGCAAAACCACAAGATGTGCATGCAAATGGTGCTTTTTGCAGAACGCGCACGTGGATTTCTACCAAACGACGTGCTAAGCATGCCGATGCTGCTATTCTAAGCACCCGCGCACGCATTTGTGCGAAAACGCGTTTTAAGCATGCACATGCACCTTTTGGTAGACGCGGATGAAGTTTTCTGCAAAACCACAAGATGTGCATGCAAATGGTGCTTTTGGCAGAACGCGCACGTGGATTTCTACCAAACGACGTGCTAAGCATGCCGATGCTGCTATTCTAAGCACCCGCGCACGCATTTGTGCGAAAACGCGTTTTAAGCATGCACATGCATCTTTTGGTAGACGCGGATGAAGTTTTCTGCAAAACCACAAGATGTGCATGCAAATGGTGCTTTTGGCAGAACGCGCACGTGGATTTCTACCAAACGACGTGCTAAGCATGCCGATGCTGCTATTTTTAGCACCCGCGCACGCATTTGTGCGAAAACGCGTTTTAAGCATGCACATGCATCTTTTGGTAGACGCGGATGAAGTTTTCTGCAAAACCACAAGATGTGCATGCAAATGGTGCTTTTTGCAGAACGCGCACGTGGATTTCTACCAAACGACGTGCTAAGCATGCCGATGCTGCTCTTTTTAGCACCCGCGCACAAATTTGTGCGAAAACGCGTTTTAAGCATGCACATGCATCTTTTGGTAGACGCGGATGAAGTTTTCTGCAAAACCACAAGATGTGCATGCAAATGGTGCTTTTTGCAGAACGCGCACGTGGATTTCTACCAAACGACGTGCTAAGCATGCCGATGCTGCTCTTTTTAGCACCCGCGCACGCATTTGTGCGAAAACGCGTTTTAAGCATGCACATGCATCTTTTGGTAGACGCGCATGAAGTTTTCTGCAAAACCACAAGATGTGCATGCAAATGGTGCTTTTGGCAGAACGGGCACGTGGATTTCTACCAAACGACGTGCTAAGCATGCCGATGCTGCTCTTTTTAGCACCCGCGCACGCATTTGTGCGAAAACGCGTTTTAAGCATGCACATGCATCTTTTGGTAGACGCGGATGAAGTTTTCTGCAAAACAACAGGATGTGCATGCAAATGGTGCTTTTTGCAGAACGCGCACGTGGATTTCTACCAAACGACGTGCTAAGCATGCCGATGCTGCTCTTTTTAGCACCCGCGCACGCATTTGTGCGAAAACGCGTTTTAAGCATGCACATGCATCTTTTGGTAGACGCGGATGAAGTTTTCTGCAAAACCACAAGATGTGCATGCAAATGGTGCTTTTTGCAGAACGCGCACGTGGATTTCTACCAAACGACGTGCTAAGCATGCCGATGCTGCTCTTTTTAGCACCCGCGCACGGATTTGTGCGAAAACGCGTTTTAAGCATGCACATGCATCTTTTGGTAAACGCGGATGAAGTTTTCTGCAAAACCACAAGATGTGCATGCAAATGGTGCTTTTTGCAGAACGCGCACGTGGATTTCTACCAAACGACGTGCTAAGCATGCCGATGCTGCTATTCTAAGCACCCGCGCACGCATTTGTGCGAAAACGCGTTTTAAGCATGCATATGCACCTTTTGGTAGACGCGGATGAAGTTTTCTGCAAAACCACAAGATGTGCATGCAAATGGTGCTTTTTGCAGAACGCGCACGTGGATTTCTACCAAACGACGTGCTAAGCATGCCGATGCTGCTCTTTTTAGCACCCGCGCACGCATTTGTGCGAAAACGCGTTTTAAGCATGCACATGCATCTTTTGGTAGACGCGCATGAAGTTTTCTGCAAAACCACAAGATGTGCATGCAAATGGTGCTTTTGGCAGAACGGGCACGTGGATTTCTACCAAACGACGTGCTAAGCATGCCGATGCTGCTCTTTTTAGCACCCGCGCACGGATTTGTGCGAAAACGCGTTTTAAGCATGCACATGCATCTTTTGGTAGACGCGGATGAAGTTTTCTGCAAAACCACAAGATGTGCATGCAAATGGTGCTTTTGGCAGAACGCGCACGTAGATTTCTACCAAACGACGTGCTAATCATGCCGATGCTGCTCTTTTTAGCACCCGCGCACGCATTTGTGCGAAAACGCGTTTTAAGCATGCACATGCATCTTTTGGTAGACGCGGATGAAGTTTTCTGCAAAACCACAAGATGTGCATGCAAATGGTGCTTTTTGCAGAACGCGCACGTGGATTTCTACCAAACGACGTGCTAAGCATGCCGATGCTGCTATTTTTAGCACCCGCGCACGCATTTGTGCGAAAACGCGTTTTAAGCATGCACATGCATCATTTGGTAGACGCGGATGAAGTTTTCTGCAAAACCACAAGATGTGCATGCAAATGGTGCTTTTTGCAGAACGCGCACGTGGATTTCTACCAAACGACGTGCTAAGCATGCCGATGCTGCTCTTTTTAGCACCCGCGCACGGATTTGTGCGAGAACGCGTTTTAAGCATGCACATGCATCTTTTGGTAGACGCGGATGAAGTTTTCTGCAAAACCACAAGATGTGCATGCAAATGGTGCTTTTGGCAGAACGCGCACGTAGATTTCTACCAAACGACGTGCTAATCATGCCGATGCTGCTCTTTTTAGCACCCGCGCACGCATTTGTGCGAAAACGCGTTTTAAGCATGCACATGCATCTTTTGGTAGACGCGGATGAAGTTTTCTGCAAAACCACAAGATGTGCATGCAAATGGTGCTTTTTGCAGAACGCGCACGTGGATTTCTACCAAACGACGTGCTAAGCATGCCGATGCTGCTCTTTTTAGCACCCGCGCACGGATTTGTGCGAAAACGCGTTTTAAGCATGCACATGCATCTTTTGGTAGACGCGCATGAAGTTTTCTGCAAAACCACAAGATGTGCATGCAAATGGTGCTTTTTGCAGAACGCGCACGTGGATTTCTACCAAACGACGTGCTAAGCATGCCGATGCTGCTATTCTAAGCACCCGCGCACGCATTTGTGCGAAAACGCGTTTTAAGCATGCACATGCACCTTTTGGTAGACGCGGATGAAGTTTTCTACAAAACCACAAGATGTGCATGCAAATGGTGCTTTTGGCAGAACGCGCACGTGGATTTCTACCAAACGACGTGCTAAGCATGCCGATGCTGCTATTCTAAGCACCCGCGCACGCATTTGTGCGAAAACGCGTTTTAAGCATGCACATGCATCTTTTGGTAGACGCGGATGAAGTTTTCTGCAAAACCACAAGATGTGCATGCAAATGGTGCTTTTGGCAGAACGCGCACGTGGATTTCTACCAAACGACGTGCTAAGCATGCCGATGCTGCTATTTTTAGCACCCGCGCACGCATTTGTGCGAAAACGCGTTTTAAGCATGCACATGCATCTTTTGGTAGACGCGGATGAAGTTTTCTGCAAAACCACAAGATGTGCATGCAAATGGTGCTTTTTGCAGAACGCGCACGTGGATTTCTACCAAACGACGTGCTAAGCATGCCGATGCTGCTCTTTTTAGCACCCGCGCACAAATTTGTGCGAAAACGCGTTTTAAGCATGCACATGCATCTTTTGGTAGACGCGGATGAAGTTTTCTGCAAAACCACGAGATGTGCATGCAAATGGTGCTTTTTGCAGAACGCGCACGTGGATTTCTACCAAACGACGTGCTAAGCTTGGCGATGCTGCTCTTTTTAGCACCCGCGCACGGATTTGTGCGAAAACGCGTTTTAAGCATGCACATGCATCTTTTGGTAGACGCGGATGAAGTTTTCTGCAAAACCACAAGATGTGCATGCAAATGGTGCTTTTGGCAGAACGCGCACGTAGATTTCTACCAAACGACGTGCTAAGCATGCCGATGCTGCTCTTTTTAGCACCCGCGCACGCATTTGTGCGGAAACGCGTTTTAAGCATGCACATGCATCTTTTGGTAGACGCGGATGAAGTTTTCTGCAAAACCACAAGATGTGCATGCAAATGGTGCTTTTTGCAGAACGCGCACGTGGATTTCTACCAAACGACGTGCTAAGCATGCCGATGCTGCTCTTTTTAGCACCCGCGCACGGATTTGTGCGAAAACGCGTTTTAAGCATGCACATGCATCTTTTGGTAGACGCGGATGAAGTTTTCTGCAAAACCACAAGATGTGCATGCAAATGGTGCTTTTGGCAGAACGCGCACGTGGATTTCTACCAAACGACGTGCTAAGCATGCCGATGCTGCTCTTTTTAGCACCCGCGCACGCATTTGTGCGAAAACGCGTTTTAAGCATGCACATGCATCTTTTGGTAGACGCGGATGAAGTTTTCTGCAAAACCACAAGATGTGCATGCAAATGGTGCTTTTTGCAGAACGCGCACGTGGATTTCTACCAAACGACGTGCTAAGCATGCCGATGCTGCTCTTTTTAGCACCCGCGCACGCATTTGTGCGAAAACGCGTTTTAAGCATGCACATGCATCTTTTGGTAGACGCGGATGAAGTTTTCTGCAAAACCACAAGATGTGCATGCAAATGGTGCTTTTGGCAGAACGCGCACGTGGATTTCTACCAAACGACGTGCTAAGCATGCCGATGCTGCTCTTTTTAGCACCCGCGCACAAATTTGTGCGAAAACACGTTTTAAGCATGCACATGCATCTTTTGGTAGACGCGGATGAAGTTTTCTGCAAAACCACAAGATGTGCATGCAAATGGTGCTTTTTGCAGAACGCGCACGTGGATTTCTACCAAACGACGTGCTAAGCTTGCCGATGCTGCTCTTTTTAGCACCCGCGCACGGATTTGTGCGAAAACGCGTTTTAAGCATGCAGATGCATCTTTTGGTAGACGCGGATGAAGTTTTCTGCAAAACCACAAGATGTGCATGCAAATGGTGCTTTTGGCAGAACGCGCACGTGGATTTCTACCAAACGACGTGCTAAGCATGCCGATGCTGCTCTTTTTAGCACCCGCGCACGCATTTGTGCGGAAACGCGTTTTGAGCATGCACATGCATCTTTTGGTAGACGCGGATGAAGTTTTCTGCAAAACCACAAGATGTGCATGCAAATGGTGCTTTTTGCAGAACGCGCACGTGGATTTCTACCAAACGACGTGCTAAGCATGCCGATGCTGCTCTTTTTAGCACCCACGCACGGATTTGTGCGAAAACGCGTTTTAAGCATGCACATGCATCTTTTGGTAGACGCGGATGAAGTTTTCTGCAAAACCACAAGATGTGCATGCAAATGGTGCTTTTGGCAGAACGCGCACGTAGATTTCTACCAAACGACGTGCTAATCATGCCGATGCTGCTCTTTTTAGCACCCGCGCACGCATTTGTGCGAAAACGCGTTTTAAGCATGCACATGCATCTTTTGGTAGACGCGGATGAAGTTTTCTGCAAAACCACAAGATGTGCATGCAAATGGTGCTTTTTGCAGAACGCGCACGTGGATTTCTACCAAACGACGTGCTAAGCATGCCGATGCTGCTATTTTTAGCACCCGCGCACGCATTTGTGCGAAAACGCGTTTTAAGCATGCACATGCATCATTTGGTAGACGCGGATGAAGTTTTCTGCAAAACCACAAGATGTGCATGCAAATGGTGCTTTTTGCAGAACGCGCACGTGGATTTCTACCAAACGACGTGCTAAGCATGCCGATGCTGCTCTTTTTAGCACCCGCGCACGGATTTGTGCGAAAACGCGTTTTAAGCATGCACATGCATCTTTTGGTAGACGCGGATGAAGTTTTCTGCAAAACCACAAGATGTGCATGCAAATGGTGCTTTTTGCAGAACGCGCACGTGGATTTCTACCAAACGACGTGCTAAGCATGCCGATGCTGCTATTCTAAGCACCCGCGCACGCATTTGTGCGAAAACGCGTTTTAAGCATGCACATGCACCTTTTGGTAGACGCGGATGAAGTTTTCTGCAAAACCACAAGATGTGCATGCAAATGGTGCTTTTGGCAGAACGCGCACGTGGATTTCTACCAAACGACGTGCTAAGCATGCCGATGCTGCTATTCTAAGCACCCGCGCATGCATTTGTGCGAAAACGCGTTTTAAGCATGCACATGCATCTTTTGGTAGACGCGGATGAAGTTTTCTGCAAAACTACAAGATGTGCATGCAAATGGTGCTTTTGGCAGAACGCGCACGTGGATTTCTACCAAACGACGTGCTAAGCATGCCGATGCTGCTATTTTTAGCACCCGCGCACGCATTTGTGCGAAAACGCGTTTTAAGCATGCACATGCATCTTTTGGTAGACGCGGATGAAGTTTTCTGCAAAACCACAAGATGTGCATGCAAATGGTGCTTTTTGCAGAACGCGCACGTGGATTTCTACCAAACGACGTGCTAAGCATGCCGATGCTGCTCTTTTTAGCACCCGCGCACAAATTTGTGCGAAAACGCGTTTTAAGCATGCACATGCATCTTTTGGTAGACGCGGATGAAGTTTTCTGCAAAACCACAAGATGTGCATGCAAATGGTGCTTTTTGCAGAACGCGCACGTGGATTTCTACCAAACGACGTGCTAAGCATGCCGATGCTGCTCTTTTTAGCACCCGCGCACGCATTTGTGCGAAAACGCGTTTTAAGCATGCACATGCATCTTTTGGTAGACGCGCATGAAGTTTTCTGCAAAACCACAAGATGTGCATGCAAATGGTGCTTTTGGCAGAACGGGCACGTGGATTTCTACCAAACGACGTGCTAAGCATGCCGATGCTGCTCTTTTTAGCACCCGCGCACGCATTTGTGCGAAAACGCGTTTTAAGCATGCACATGCATCTTTTGGTAGACGCGGATGAAGTTTTCTGCAAAACAACAGGATGTGCATGCAAATGGTGCTTTTTGCAGAACGCGCACGTGGATTTCTACCAAACGACGTGCTAAGCATGCCGATGCTGCTCTTTTTAGCACCCGCGCACGCATTTGTGCGAAAACGCGTTTTAAGCATGCACATGCATCTTTTGGTAGACGCGGATGAAGTTTTCTGCAAAACCACAAGATGTGCATGCAAATGGTGCTTTTTGCAGAACGCGCACGTGGATTTCTACCAAACGACGTGCTAAGCATGCCGATGCTGCTCTTTTTAGCACCCGCGCACGGATTTGTGCGAAAACGCGTTTTAAGCATGCACATGCATCTTTTGGTAGACGCGGATGAAGTTTTCTGCAAAACCACAAGATGTGCATGCAAATGGTGCTTTTTGCAGAACGCGCACGTGGATTTCTACCAAACGACGTGCTAAGCATGCCGATGCTGCTATTCTAAGCACCCGCGCACGCATTTGTGCGAAAACGCGTTTTAAGCATGCACATGCACCTTTTGGTAGACGCGGATGAAGTTTTCTGCAAAACCACAAGATGTGCATGCAAATGGTGCTTTTTGCAGAACGCGCACGTGGATTTCTACCAAACGACGTGCTAAGCATGCCGATGCTGCTCTTTTTAGCACCCGCGCACGCATTTGTGCGAAAACGCGTTTTAAGCATGCACATGCATCTTTTGGTAGACGCGCATGAAGTTTTCTGCAAAACCACAAGATGTGCATGCAAATGGTGCTTTTGGCAGAACGGGCACGTGGATTTCTACCAAACGACGTGCTAAGCATGCCGATGCTGCTCTTTTTAGCACCCGCGCACGCATTTGTGCGAAAACGCGTTTTAAGCATGCACATGCATCTTTTGGTAGACGCGGATGAAGTTTTCTGCAAAACAACAGGATGTGCATGCAAATGGTGCTTTTTGCAGAACGCGCACGTGGATTTCTACCAAACGACGTGCTAAGCATGCCGATGCTGCTCTTTTTAGCACCCGCGCACGCATTTGTGCGAAAACGCGTTTTAAGCATGCACATGCATCTTTTGGTAGACGCGGATGAAGTTTTCTGCAAAACCACAAGATGTGCATGCAAATGGTGCTTTTTGCAGAACGCGCACGTGGATTTCTACCAAACGACGTGCTAAGCATGCCGATGCTGCTATTCTAAGCACCCGCGCACGCATTTGTGCGAAAACGCGTTTTAAGCATGCACATGCACCTTTTGGTAGACGCGGATGAAGTTTTCTGCAAAACCACAAGATGTGCATGCAAATGGTGCTTTTTGCAGAACGCGCACGTGGATTTCTACCAAACGACGTGCTAAGCATGCCGATGCTGCTCTTTTTAGCACCCGCGCACGCATTTGTGCGAAAACGCGTTTTAAGCATGCACATGCATCTTTTGGTAGACGCGGATGAAGTTTTCTGCAAAACCACAAGATGTGCATGCAAATGGTGCTTTTGGCAGAACGGGCACGTGGATTTCTACCAAACGACGTGCTAAGCATGCCGATGCTGCTCTTTTTAGCACCCGCGCACGCATTTGTGCGAAAACGCGTTTTAAGCATGCACATGCATCTTTTGGTAGACGCGGATGAAGTTTTCTGCAAAACAACAGGATGTGCATGCAAATGGTGCTTTTTGCAGAACGCGCACGTGGATTTCTACCAAACGACGTGCTAAGCATGCCGATGCTGCTCTTTTTAGCACCCGCGCACGCATTTGTGCGAAAACGCGTTTTAAGCATGCACATGCATCTTTTGGTAGACGCGGATGAAGTTTTCTGCAAAACCACAAGATGTGCATGCAAATGGTGCTTTTTGCAGAACGCGCACGTGGATTTCTACCAAACGACGTGCTAAGCATGCCGATGCTGCTCTTTTTAGCACCCGCGCACGGATTTGTGCGAAAACGCGTTTTAAGCATGCACATGCATCTTTTGGTAGACGCGGATGAAGTTTTCTGCAAAACCACAAGATGTGCATGCAAATGGTGCTTTTTGCAGAACGCGCACGTGGATTTCTACCAAACGACGTGCTAAGCATGCCGATGCTGCTATTCTAAGCACCCGCGCACGCATTTGTGCGAAAACGCGTTTTAAGCATGCACATGCACCTTTTGGTAGACGCGGATGAAGTTTTCTGCAAAACCACAAGATGTGCATGCAAATGGTGCTTTTTGCAGAACGCGCACGTGGATTTCTACCAAACGACGTGCTAAGCATGCCGATGCTGCTCTTTTTAGCACCCGCGCACGGATTTGTGCGAAAACGCGTTTTAAGCATGCACATGCATCTTTTGGTAGACGCGGATGAAGTTTTCTGCAAAACCACGAGATGTGCATGCAAATGGTGCTTTTTGCAGAACGCGCACGTGGATTTCTACCAAACGACGTGCTAAGCATGCCGATGCTGCTCTTTTTAGCACCCGCGCACGGATTTGTGCGAAAACGCGTTTTAAGCATGCACATGCATCTTTTGGTAGACGCGGATGAAGTTTTCTGCAAAACCACAAGATGTGCATGCAAATGGTGCTTTTGGCAGAACGCGCACGTGGATTTCTACCAAACGACGTGCTAAGCATGCCGATGCTGCTATTTTTAGCACCCGCGCACGCATTTGTGCGAAAACGCGTTTTAAGCATGCACATGCATCTTTTGGTAGACGCGGATGAAGTTTTCTGCAAAACCACAAGATGTGCATGCAAATGGTGCTTTTTGCAGAACGCGCACGTGGATTTCTACCAAACGACGTGCTAAGCTTGCCGATGCTGCTCTTTTTAGCACCCGCGCACGGATTTGTGCGAAAACGCGTTTTAAGCATGCACATGCATCTTTTGGTAGACGCGGATGAAGTTTTCTGCAAAACCACAAGATGTGCATGCAAATGGTGCTTTTGGCAGAACGCGCACGTAGATTTCTACCAAACGACGTGCTAAGCATGCCGATGCTGCTCTTTTTAGCACCCGCGCACGCATTTGTGCGGAAACGCGTTTTAAGCATGCACATGCATCTTTTGGTAGACGCGGATGAAGTTTTCTGCAAAACCACAAGATGTGCATGCAAATGGTGCTTTTTGCAGAACGCGCACGTGGATTTCTACCAAACGACGTGCTAAGCATGCCGATGCTGCTCTTTTTAGCACCCGCGCACGGATTTGTGCGAAAACGCGTTTTAAGCATGCACATGCATCTTTTGGTAGACGCGGATGAAGTTTTCTGCAAAACCACAAGATGTGCATGCAAATGGTGCTTTTGGCAGAACGCGCACGTGGATTTCTACCAAACGACGTGCTAAGCATGCCGATGCTGCTCTTTTTAGCACCCGCGCACGCATTTGTGCGAAAACGCGTTTTAAGCATGCACATGCATCTTTTGGTAGACGCGGATGAAGTTTTCTGCAAAACCACAAGATGTGCATGCAAATGGTGCTTTTTGCAGAACGCGCACGTGGATTTCTACCAAACGACGTGCTAAGCATGCCGATGCTGCTCTTTTTAGCACCCGCGCACGCATTTGTGCGAAAACGCGTTTTAAGCATGCACATGCATCTTTTGGTAGACGCGGATGAAGTTTTCTGCAAAACCACAAGATGTGCATGCAAATGGTGCTTTTGGCAGAACGCGCACGTGGATTTCTACCAAACGACGTGCTAAGCATGCCGATGCTGCTCTTTTTAGCACCCGCGCACAAATTTGTGCGAAAACGCGTTTTAAGCATGCACATGCATCTTTTGGTAGACGCGGATGAAGTTTTCTGCAAAACCACAAGATGTGCATGCAAATGGTGCTTTTTGCAGAACGCGCACGTGGATTTCTACCAAACGACGTGCTAAGCTTGCCGATGCTGCTCTTTTTAGCACCCGCGCACGGATTTGTGCGAAAACGCGTTTTAAGCATGCACATGCATCTTTTGGTAGACGCGGATGAAGTTTTCTGCAAAACCACAAGATGTGCATGCAAATGGTGCTTTTGGCAGAACGCGCACGTGGATTTCTACCAAACGACGTGCTAAGCATGCCGATGCTGCTCTTTTTAGCACCCGCGCACGCATTTGTGCGGAAACGCGTTTTGAGCATGCACATGCATCTTTTGGTAGACGCGGATGAAGTTTTCTGCAAAACCACAAGATGTGCATGCAAATGGTGCTTTTTGCAGAACGCGCACGTGGATTTCTACCAAACGACGTGCTAAGCATGCCGATGCTGCTCTTTTTAGCACCCGCGCACGGATTTGTGCGAAAACGCGTTTTAAGCATGCACATGCATCTTTTGGTAGACGCGGATGAAGTTTTCTGCAAAACCACAAGATGTGCATGCAAATGGTGCTTTTGGCAGAACGCGCACGTAGATTTCTACCAAACGACGTGCTAATCATGCCGATGCTGCTCTTTTTAGCACCCGCGCACGCATTTGTGCGAAAACGCGTTTTAAGCATGCACATGCATCTTTTGGTAGACGCGGATGAAGTTTTCTGCAAAACCACAAGATGTGCATGCAAATGGTGCTTTTTGCAGAACGCGCACGTGGATTTCTACCAAACGACGTGCTAAGCATGCCGATGCTGCTATTTTTAGCACCCGCGCACGCATTTGTGCGAAAACGCGTTTTAAGCATGCACATGCATCATTTGGTAGACGCGGATGAAGTTTTCTGCAAAACCACAAGATGTGCATGCAAATGGTGCTTTTTGCAGAACGCGCACGGGGATTTCTACCAAACGACGTGCTAAGCATGCCGATGCTGCTCTTTTTAGCACCCGCGCACGCATTTGTGCGAAAACGCGTTTTAAGCATGCACGTGCATCTTTTGGTAGACGCGGATGAAGTTTTCTGCAAAACCACAAGATGTGCATGCAAATGGTGCTTTTTGCAGAACGTGCACGTGGATTTCTACCAAACGACGTGCTAAGCTTGCCGATGCTGCTCTTTTTAGCACCCGCGCACGGATTTGTGCGAAAACGCGTTTTAAGCATGCACATGCATCTTTTGGTAGACGCGGATGAAGTTTTCTGCAAAACCACAAGATGTGCATGCAAATGGTGCTTTTGGCAGAACGCGCACGTAGATTTCTACCAAACGACGTGCTAAGCATGCCGATGCTGCTCTTTTTAGCACCCGCGCACGCATTTGTGCGGAAACGCGTTTTAAGCATGCACATGCATCTTTTGGTAGACGCGGATGAAGTTTTCTGCAAGACCACAAGATGTGCATGCAAATGGTGCTTTTTGCAGAACGCGCACGTGGATTTCTACCAAACGACGTGCTAAGCTTGCCGATGCTGCTCTTTTTAGCACCCGCGCACGGATTTGTGCGAAAACACGTTTTAAGCATGCACACGCATCATTTGGTAGACGCGGATGAAGTTTTCTGCAAAACCACAAGATGTGCATGCAAATGGTGCTTTTTGCAGAACGCGCACGTGGATTTCTACCAAACGACGTGCTAAGCATGCCGATGCTGCTCTTTTTAGCACCCGCGCACGGATTTGTGCGAAAACGCGTTTTAAGCATGCACATGCATCTTTTGGTAGACGCGGATGAAGTTTTCTGCAAAACCACAAGATGTGCATGCAAATGGTGCTTTTTGCAGAACGCGCACGTGGATTTCTACCAAACGACGTGCTAAGCATGCCGATGCTGCTATTCTAAGCACCCGCGCACGCATTTGTGCGAAAACGCGTTTTAAGCATGCACATGCACCTTTTGGTAGACGCGGATGAAGTTTTCTGCAAAACCACAAGATGTGCATGCAAATGGTGCTTTTTGCAGAACGCGCACGTGGATTTCTACCAAACGACGTGCTAAGCATGCCGATGCTGCTCTTTTTAGCACCCGCGCACGGATTTGTGCGAAAACGCGTTTTAAGCATGCACATGCATCTTTTGGTAGACGCGGATGAAGTTTTCTGCAAAACCACAAGATGTGCATGCAAATGGTGCTTTTGGCAGAACGCGCACGTGGATTTCTACCAAACGACGTGCTAACCATGCCGATGCTGCTATTTTTAGCACCCGCGCACGCATTTGTGCAAAAACGCGTTTTGAGCATGCACATGCATCTTTTGGTAGACGCGGATGAAGTTTTCTGCAAAACCACAAGATGTGCATGCAAATGGTGCTTTTTGCAGAACGCGCACGTGGATTTCTACCAAACGACGTGCTAACCATGCCGATGCTGCTATTTTTAGCACCCGCGCACCCATTTGTGCAAAAACGCGTTTTGAGCATGCACATGCATCTTTTGGTAGACGCGGATGAAGTTTTCTGCAAAACCACAAGATGTGCATGCAAATGGTGCTTTTTGCAGAACGCGCACGGGGATTTCTACCAAACGACGTGCTAAGCATGCCGATGCTGCTCTCTTTAGCACCCGCGCACGCATTTGTGCGAAAACGCGTTTTAAGCATGCACGTGCATCTTTTGGTAGACGCGGATGAAGTTTTCTGCAAAACCACAAGATGTGCATGCAAATGGTGCTTTTTGCAGAACGTGCACGTGGATTTCTACCAAACGACGTGCTAAGCTTGCCGATGCTGCTCTTTTTAGCACCCGCGCACGGATTTGTGCGAAAACGCGTTTTAAGCATGCACATGCATCTTTTGGTAGACGCGGATGAAGTTTTCTGCAAAACCACAAGATGTGCATGCAAATGGTGCTTTTGGCAGAAAGCGCACGTAGATTTCTACCAAACGACGTGCTAAGCATGCCGATGCTGCTCTTTTTAGCACCCGCGCACGCATTTGTGCGGAAACGCGTTTTAAGCATGCACATGCATCTTTTGGTAGACGCGGATGAAGTTTTCTGCAAAACCACAAGATGTGCATGCAAATGGTGCTTTTTGCAGAACGCGCACGTGGATTTCTACCAAACGACGTGCTAAGCATGCCGATGCTGCTCTTTTTAGCACCCGCGCACGGATTTGTGCGAAAACGCGTTTTAAGCATGCACATGCATCTTTTGGTAGACGCGGATGAAGTTTTCTGCAAAACCACAAGATGTGCATGCAAATGGTGCTTTTTGCAGAACGCGCACGTGGATTTCTACCAAACGACGTGCTAAGCATGCCGATGCTGCTCTTTTTAGCACCCGCGCACGCATTTGTGCGAAAACGCGTTTTAAGCATGCACATGCATCTTTTGGTAGACGCGGATGAAGTTTTCTGCAAAACCACAAGATGTGCATGCAAATGGTGCTTTTGGCAGAACGGGCACGTGGATTTCTACCATACGACGTGCTAAGCATGCCGATGCTGCTCTTTTTAGCACCCGCGCACGCATTTTTGCGAAAACGCGTTTTAAGCATGCACATGCACCTTTTGGTAGACGCGGATGAAGTTTTCTGCAAAACCACAAGATGTGCATGCAAATGGTGCTTTTTGCAGAACGCGCACGTGGATTTCTACCAAACGACGTGCTAAGCATGCCGATGCTGCTCTTTTTAGCACCCGCGCACGGATTTGTGCGAAAACGCGTTTTAAGCATGCACATGCATCTTTTGGTAGACACGGATGAAGTTTTCTGCAAAACCACAAGATGTGCATGCAAATGGTGCTTTTTGCAGAACGCGCACGTGGATTTCTACCAAACGACGTGCTAAGCATGCCGATGCTGCTCTTTTTAGCACCCGCGCACGGATTTGTGCGAAAACGCGTTTTAAGCATGCACATGCATCTTTTGGTAGACGCGGATGAAGTTTTCTGCAAAACCACAAGATGTGCATGCAAATGGTGCTTTTGGCAGAACGCGCTCGTGGATTTCTACCAAACGACGTGCTAAGCATGCCGATGCTGCTATTTTTAGCACCCGCGCACGCATTTGTGCGAAAACGCGTTTTAAGCATGCACATGCATCTTTTGGTAGACGCGGATGATGTTTTCTGCAAAACCACAAGATGTGCATGCAAATGGTGCTTTTTGCAGAACGCGCACGTGGATTTCTACCAAACGACGTGTTAAGCATGCCGATGCTGCTCTTTTTAGCACCCGCGCACGCATTTGTGCGAAAACGCGTTTTAAGCATGCACATGCATCTTTTGGTAGACGCGGATGAAGTTTTCTGCAAAACCACAAGATGTGCATGCAAATGGTGCTTTTTGCAGAACGCGCACGTGGATTTCTACCAAACGACGTGCTAAGCTTGCCGATGCTGCTCTTTTTAGCACCCGCGCACGCATTTGTG
The DNA here is from genome assembly GCF_023375885.2 of Dermacentor andersoni. NCBI lineage: Eukaryota > Metazoa > Arthropoda > Arachnida > Ixodida > Ixodidae > Dermacentor > Dermacentor andersoni. Next base: position 89,811 of record NW_027314948.1, on the reverse strand, counting down.
CGAAAACGCGTTTTAAGCATGCACATGCATCTTTTGGTAGACGCGGATGAAGTTTTCTGCAAAACCACAAGATGTGCATGCAAATGGTGCTTTTGGCAGAACGCGCACGTGGATTTCTACCAAACGACGTGCTAAGCATGCCGATGCTGCTCTTTTTAGCACCCGCGCACGGATTTGTGCGAAAACGCATTTTAAGCATGCACATGCATCTTTTGGTAGACGCGGATGAAGTTTTCTGCAAAACCACAAGATGTGCATGCAAATGGTGCTTTTTGCAGAACGCGCTCGTGGATTTCTACCAAACGACGTGCTAAGCATGCCGATGCTGCTCTTTTTAGCACCCGCGCAGGCATTTGTGCGAAAACGCGTTTTAAGCATGCACATGCATCTTTTGGTAGACGCGGGTGAAGTTTTCTGCAAAACCACAAGATGTGCATGCAAATGGTGCTTTTTGCAGAACGCGCACGTGGATTTCTACCAAACGACGTGCTAAGCATGCCGATGCTGCTCTTTTTAGCACCCGCGCACGGATTTGTGCGAAAACGCGTTTTAAGCATGCACATGCATCTTTTGGTAGACGCGGATGAAGTTTTCTGCAAAACCACAAGATCTGCATGCAAATGGTGCTTTTGGCAGAACGCGCACGTGGATTTCTACCAAACGACGTGCTAAGCATGCCGATGCTGCTCTTTTTAGCACCCGCGCACGCATTTGTGCCAAAACGCGTTTTAAGCATGCACATGCATCTTTTGGTAGACGCGGATGAAGTTTTCTGCAAAACCACAAGATGTGCATGCAAATGGTGCTTTTTGCAGAACGCGCACGTGGATTTCTACCAAACGACGTGCTAAGCATGCCGATGCTGCTCTTTTTAGCACCCGCGCACGCATTTGTGCGAAAACGCGTTTTAAGCATGCACATGCATCTTTTGGTAGACGCGGATGAAGTTTTCTGCAAAACCACAAGATGTGCATGCAAATGGTGCTTTTTGCAGAACGCGCACGTGGATTTCTACCAAACGACGTGCTAAGCTTGCCGATGCTGCTCTTTTTAGCACCCGCGCACGGATTTGTGCGAAAACGCGTTTTAAGCATGCACATGCATCTTTTGGTAGACGCGGATGAAGTTTTCTGCAAAACCACAAGATGTGCATGCAAATGGTGCTTTTGGCAGAACGCGCACGTGGATTTCTACCAAACGACGTGCTAAGCATGCCGATGCTGCTCTTTTTAGCACCCGCGCACGCATTTGTGCGAAAACGCGTTTTAAGCATGCACATGCATCTTTTGGTAGACGCGGATGAAGTTTTCTGCAAAACCACAAGATGTGCATGCAAATGGTGCTTTTGGCAGAACGCGCACGTAGATTTCTACCAAACGACGTGCTAAGCATGCCGATGCTGCTCTTTTTAGCACTTGCGCATGGATTTGTGCGAAAACGCGTTTTAAGCATGCACATGCATCTTTTGGTAGACGCGGATGAAGTTTTCTGCAAAACCACAAGATGTGCATGCAAATGGTGCTTTTGGCAGAACGCGCACGTGGATTTCTAGCAAACGACGTGCTAAGCATGCCGATGCTGCTCTTTTTAGCACCCGCGCACGCATTTGTGCGAAAACGCGTTTTAAGCATGCACATGCATCTTTTGGTAGACGCGGATGAAGTTTTCTGCAAAACCACAAGATGTGCATGCAAATGGTGCTTTTTGCAGAACGCGCACGTGGATTTCTACCAAACGACGTGCTAAGCATGCCGATGCTGCTATTTTTAGCACCCGCGCACGCATTTGTGCGAAAACGCGTTTTAAGCATGCACATGCATCTTTTGGTAGACGCGGATAAGTTTTCTGCAAAACCACAAGATGTGCATGCAAATGGTCCTTTTTGCAGAACGCGCACGTGGATTTCTACCAAACGACGTGCTAAGCATGCCGATGCTGCTCTTTTTAGCACCCGCGCACGCATTTGTGCGAAAACGCGTTTTAAGCATGCACATGCATCTTTTGGTAGACGCGGATGAAGTTTTCTGCAAAACCACAAGATGTGCATGCAAATGGTGCTTTTTGCAGAACGCGCACGTGGATTTCTACCAAACGACGTGCTAAGCATGCCGATGCTGCTCTTTTTAGCACCCGCGCACGCATTTGTGCGAAAACGCGTTTTAAGCATGCACATGCATCTTTTGGTAGACGCGGATGAAGTTTTCTGCAAAACCACAAGATGTGCATGCAAATGGTGCTTTTTGCAGAACGCGCACGTGGATTTCTACCAAACGACGTGCTAAGCATGCCGATGCTGCTCTTTTTAGCACCCGCGCACGGATTTGTGCGAAAACGCGTTTTAAGCATGCACATGCATCTTTTGGTAGACGCGGATGAAGTTTTCTGCAAAACCACAAGATGTGCATGCAAATGGTGCTTTTGGCAGAACACGCACGTGGATTTCTACCAAACGACGTGCTAAGCATGCCGATGCTGCTCTTTTTAGCACCCGCGCACGCATTTGTGCGAAAACGCGTTTTAAGCATGCACATGCATCTTTTGGTAGACGCGGATGAAGTTTTCTGCAATACCACAAGATGTGCATGCAAATGGTGCTTTTTGCAGAACGCGCTCGTGGATTTCTACCAAACGACGTGCTAAGCATGCCGATGCTGCTCTTTTTAGCACTCGCGCACGCATTTGCGCGAAAACGCGTTTTAAGCATGCACATGCATCTTTTGGTAGACGCGGATGAAGTTTTCTGCAAAACCACAAGATGTGCATGCAAATGGTGCTTTTTGCAGAACGCGCACGTGGATTTCTACCAAACGACGTGCTAAGCATGCCGATGCTGCTCTTTTTAGCACCCGCGCACGGATTTGTGCGAAAACGCGTTTTAAGCATGCACATGCATCTTTTGGTAGACGCGGATGAAGTTTTCTGCAAAACCACAAGATGTGCATGCAAATGGTGCTTTTGGCAGAACGCGCACGTGGATTTCTACCAAACGACGGGCTAAGCATGCCGATGCTGCTCTTTTTAGCACCCGCGCACGGATTTGTGCGAAAACGCGTTTTAAGCATGCACATGCATCTTTTGGTAGACGCGGATGAAGTTTTCTGCAAAACCACAAGATGTGCATGCAAATGGTGCTTTTGGCAGAACGCGCACGTGGATTTCTACCAAACGACGTGCTAAGCATGCCGATGCTGCTCTTTTTAGCACCCGCGCACGCATTTGTGCGAAAACGCGTTTTAAGCATGCACATGCATCTTTTGGTAGACGCGGATGAAGTTTTCTGCAAAACCACAAGATGTGCATGCAAATGGTGCTTTTTGCAGAACGCGCTCGTGGATTTCTACCAAACGACGTGCTAAGCATGCCGATGCTGCTCTTTTTAGCACCCGCGCACGCATTTCTGCGAAAACGCGTTTTAAGCATGCACATGCATCTTTTGGTAGACGCGGATGAAGTTTTCTGCAAAACCACAAGATGTGCATGCAAATGGTGCTTTTTGCAGAACGCGCACGTGGATTTCTACCAAACGACGTGCTAAGCATGCCGATGCTGCTCTTTTTAGCACCCGCGCACGGATTTGTGCGAAAACGCGTTTTAAGCATGCACATGCATCTTTTGGTAGACGCGGATGAAGTTTTCTGCAAAACCACAAGATGTGCATGCAAATGGTGCTTTTTGCAGAACGCGCACGTGGATTTCTACCAAACGACGTGCTAAGCACGCCGATGCTGCTCTTTTTAGCACCCGCGCACGCATTTGTGCGAAAACGCGTTTTAAGCATGCACATGCATCTTTTGGTAGACGCGGATGAAGTTTTCTGCAAAACCACAAGATGTGCATGCAAATGGTGCTTTTTGCAGAACGCGCTCGTGGATGTCTACCAAACGACGTGCTAAGCATGCCGATGCTGCTCTTTTTAGCACCCGCGCACGCATTTGTGCGAAAACGCGTTTTAAGCATGCACATGCATCTTTTGGTAGACGCGGATGAAGTTTTCTGCAAAACCACAAGATGTGCATGCAAATGGTGCTTTTTGCATAACGCGCACGTGGATTTCTACCAAACGACGTGCTAAGCATGCCGATGCTGCTCTTTTTAGCACCCGCGCACGGATTTGTGCGAAAACGCGTTTTAAGCATGCACATGCATCTTTTGGTAGACGCGGATGAAGTTTTCTGCAAAACCACAAGATGTGCATGCAAATGGTGCTTTTGGCAGAACGCGCACGTGGATTTCTACCAAACGACGTGCTAACCATGCCGATGCTGCTATTTTTAGCACCCGCGCACGCATTTGTGCAAAAACGCGTTTTGAGCATGCACATGCATCTTTTGGTAGACGCGGATGAAGTTTTCTGCAAAACCACAAGATGTGCATGCAAATGGTGCTTTTTGCAGAACGCGCACGTGGATTTCTACCAAACGACGTGCTAACCATGCCGATGCTGCTATTTTTAGCACCCGCGCACCCATTTGTGCAAAAACGCGTTTTGAGCATGCACATGCATCTTTTGGTAGACGCGGATGAAGTTTTCTGCAAAACCACAAGATGTGCATGCAAATGGTGCTTTTTGCAGAACGCGCACGGGGATTTCTACCAAACGACGTGCTAAGCATGCCGATGCTGCTCTTTTTAGCACCCGCGCACGCATTTGTGCGAAAACGCGTTTTAAGCATGCACGTGCATCTTTTGGTAGACGCGGATGAAGTTTTCTGCAAAACCACAAGATGTGCATGCAAATGGTGCTTTTTGCAGAACGTGCACGTGGATTTCTACCAAACGACGTGCTAAGCTTGCCGATGCTGCTCTTTTTAGCACCCGCGCACGGATTTGTGCGAAAACGCGTTTTAAGCATGCACATGCATCTTTTGGTAGACGCGGATGAAGTTTTCTGCAAAACCACAAGATGTGCATGCAAATGGTGCTTTTGGCAGAACGCGCACGTAGATTTCTACCAAACGACGTGCTAAGCATGCCGATGCTGCTCTTTTTAGCACCCGCGCACGCATTTGTGCGGAAACGCGTTTTAAGCATGCACATGCATCTTTTGGTAGACGCGGATGAAGTTTTCTGCAAAACCACAAGATGTGCATGCAAATGGTGCTTTTTGCAGAACGCGCACGTGGATTTCTACCAAACGACGTGCTAAGCATGCCGATGCTGCTCTTTTTAGCACCCGCGCACGGATTTGTGCGAAAACGCGTTTTAAGCATGCACATGCATCTTTTGGTAGACGCGGATGAAGTTTTCTGCAAAACAACAGGATGTGCATGCAAATGGTGCTTTTGGCAGAACGCGCACGTGGATTTCTACCAAACGACGTGCTAAGCATGCCGATGCTGCTCTTTTTAGCACCCGCGCACGCATTTGTGCGAAAACGCGTTTTAAGCATGCACATGCATCTTTTGGTAGACGCGGATGAAGTTTTCTGCAAAACCACAAGATGTGCATGCAAATGGTGCTTTTTGCAGAACGCGCACGTGGATTTCTACCAAACGACGTGCTAAGCATGCCGATGCTGCTCTTTTTAGCACCCGCGCACGCATTTGTGCGAAAACGCGTTTTAAGCATGCACATGCATCTTTTGGTAGACGCGGATGAAGTTTTCTGCAAAACCACAAGATGTGCATGCAAATGGTGCTTTTGGCAGAACGGGCACGTGGATTTCTACCATACGACGTGCTAAGCATGCCGATGCTGCTCTTTTTAGCACCCGCGCACGCATTTTTGCGAAAACGCGTTTTAAGCATGCACATGCACCTTTTGGTAGACGCGGATGAAGTTTTCTGCAAAACCACAAGATGTGCATGCAAATGGTGCTTTTTGCAGAACGCGCACGTGGATTTCTACCAAACGACGTGCTAAGCATGCCGATGCTGCTCTTTTTAGCACCCGCGCACGGATTTGTGCGAAAACGCGTTTTAAGCATGCACATGCATCTTTTGGTAGACACGGATGAAGTTTTCTGCAAAACCACAAGATGTGCATGCAAATGGTGCTTTTTGCAGAACGCGCACGTGGATTTCTACCAAACGACGTGCTAAGCATGCCGATGCTGCTCTTTTTAGCACCCGCGCACGGATTTGTGCGAAAACGCGTTTTAAGCATGCACATGCATCTTTTGGTAGACGCGGATGAAGTTTTCTGCAAAACCACAAGATGTGCATGCAAATGGTGCTTTTGGCAGAACGCGCTCGTGGATTTCTACCAAACGACGTGCTAAGCATGCCGATGCTGCTATTTTTAGCACCCGCGCACGCATTTGTGCGAAAACGCGTTTTAAGCATGCACATGCATCTTTTGGTAGACGCGGATGATGTTTTCTGCAAAACCACAAGATGTGCATGCAAATGGTGCTTTTTGCAGAACGCGCACGTGGATTTCTACCAAACGACGTGCTAAGCATGCCGATGCTGCTCTTTTTAGCACCCGCGCACGCATTTGTGCGAAAACGCGTTTTAAGCATGCACATGCATCTTTTGGTAGACGCGGATGAAGTTTTCTGCAAAACCACAAGATGTGCATGCAAATGGTGCTTTTTGCAGAACGCGCACGTGGATTTCTACCAAACGACGTGCTAAGCTTGCCGATGCTGCTCTTTTTAGCACCCGCGCACGCATTTGTGCGAAAACGCGTTTTAAGCATGCACACCCTATTGGAAAATCCTATTTAAATTCAAACTGGGTTATACAGGTTTAAACTGGTTTTAACAGGGACCTGTTTAGCAACAAACAGGTATAAACAGGACCAGTTTACACACGAACAGGTTTGAACGGGGTCCCGTTTGGCATGCAAACAGGTATAAACTGGACCAGTTTACACACGAACAGGTCTGAACGGGGTCCCGTTTGGCATGCAAACAGGTATAAACTGGACCAGTTCACACATGAACAGGGCTGAGCGGGGTCCCGTTTGGCATGCAAGCAGGTATAGGCACGACCAGTTCAAGCAGAAATGGGTCTTAACAGGGGCCCTGTTTGCAACTAAACTGGCTTATACTGGACACAGTGGCACCATATAGGGTCGCCTGTTTGGCACAAAAGCTGGTTTATTCTGGAGCTTTGTGGCAACCATACTGGATGGTATCATGCATACGAGTTTAATGCTTGAATAGAACTGGGGAGGAACTTTTTATTGTTCGACATCCTGACAATTTAGCCCCTAGTGCTAAATTGGGGCCATTATCAAGCTCTACAGAAATTGCGTGACCACCTCGGAACATTCACAGACCAAACTGCGATATGCTAGCTGCGAATTTCAAACCGATTCCCGGTCCTGCCCAGTTGAAAAAGACACAGGAATTCCTGCTGCAACTACAGCAATTTCTGTTGTACGACAGAAGTTCCTAACGTTTCTGAAGTTGCGACAGACCTTTCTGACGTTACGACAGCGATTCTGACGTCGCAACAGAAACATTCGGTCGCGACGGCCAAGAGTTCTGAAGTCGCAACAGAAGCACTTTCCGTCGCGGCCCTTTAAAATGTCAGCTTCGCATCGGTGGTGTACACTGTACTTTTTTTCTTGCGCGGTATTCAATCGTGCTTCTTTGGAGCCGGCAGTACTGATAGCACCGACACCGGCATTAAAGTCGACGTTGCCAATTGTTATAATTGTGCCGTGACGACGCGGCACCAGCAACGCCCTACCGGCCTCCTCAAAATCGGCCGCTGATCAAAATCATACCATCTGCGGGAATGGCTGCGTATCCGCTTTGTTTTATTTGGTAAGATGGGGCACACAGGCCTGTGGACTTACATGTGCGGTTACACTGACACATTAGTTAATTTCCCAGAAATATTGCACAAGCATATGCGAAGCGGGAAAGAAGTTTTGGATTGTTCCACAAAGTTGCGTGAAAAGCTGTCTCGCTCGGGTCTCATTAATCTGGTACAGCGCTGCCGTGAGAAGCCAGTATTCTGTCGAGATGAAGACTCACCCACGAGTGTTTATGTAGCTATATTGTATTGAACACACGAATTATATGCGAGCTCAAAAGTGTAAAGAGCAAGAGACAACTGTCGAAATTAGCAGTAACAACCCTCAGTGTCCCCGGTCACCGTTGTCTGTTTCTGAATTTCGTATGAAATATGGATATCCTTACAGCAAAATCGATGGTCTAGCACTCCACGATGTACCTGTCGATGGTAACAACACTTTTGCTCATCTAGAGATGCGGCAGTTGACGCGGTGAAGTGAAAGCGCATCGTGGCTTTTAAAATGCAAATGTAAACAGCAACCCAGACAGCAATTTACACTGTTGACATAGCTTCAACATACGCCAGCAGTGATGTTCGGCGTGGTGCAGTGGTAAGATGCTTGTCTCGGAACCGTCAGGTCCCAAGTTCGAATCCTAGGCAAAAGGCATTTTTTTTTCTACTTTTATTTTTTTTATTTTATTTCGTATTAATAATTTTACATAACCTTAAAATGACCTCTGTCAATTTTTAATCAAATATTGATCAGGAACTACAGAATTTTCGACTACAGGGCGTCACACTACAGAGAACAGAACGACAGTCACAACGTCCCAAAATACGACAGACTGAAAATTTGCTGTTGTGTTTTTCAAGTGGGTGAGACGTCTATACGGCGTATACGCAGATTGCTGTCCTCTCTATTAAAAGCAACGTTGCTGAAACACGTCGTACAAGACGCTGTACGACTCGCATAACATCGAAATACAACGCCGTCACCATCCATGAGATCACCGAAAGCACGGTCACTTTCGGTGGCGGCCTACAGATGGCAGCACAGGTAGCGCCGGTAAAGTTACAGGTGATATTATTTTGCCGTCCTCAGTTGTCGCCACATGTGAGTGCTTGCTGCATTGACGCCGTCCGATGTAGTTGTTTAATCGTGTGTACGCTGTGCCGAGAGAAATTGTGGTGCATTTTGTATGCATTGAGAATCACAAAACCCCTGGGACCGCGTAATGTAGCCCGCAGTATCCTTCGTGTGGTGCGCCGATGTCGAAGATATGACCCTTCGCGCTTCCTTTGTTCCGGGCTCATGAACAGGATCTCCTCCTCTGGCACTGTCGCATCGTATCGCGCTGTACGGAAGAATTTGGTGAAAGTTGTGCTCTTACGTCCTGTAGTTGATCCGCAATTCAACAGTGTGTGCGCCGGAAGGACCGTTGGTGCAGTCGATGCCGCGGCACCTGTGACGCTAAAAGGAGCGTTTTCCGAGTACGCCTAGAAAGGTAAGTCCGGCGCTTGCGCGCATTCTTCCTGTCTATGGTTCGTGAAGTGTGCGTTGTTGTACGTATCGCAAGATCCGTACAACAACCGGATCCGGATTTGTAAAGCAGCAAGAATTATAAATGTGCTTTTCAAATGGTTGTTCTTCATGTCGCAGTGCACATTTAGCAAAAAGTTCCATGGAAATTGCCCTAAAACGTATTCATGTTACCAACAGCTCTATCTGTGGTTTATTTACTTTCACCTATGAAGCACGCTAGCGCAAGTGGTTCTTTGATCTAAATGGGCACAAAAATTCAAGCAAAGAAAGTTACTGTTTGTGTACATAATTTTTCATTAAGAAATGGTATAGTCATTTCTAGAAGTAGTACGTCGATGTGTCGTCGTCACAGCTAACAGCTGCGCGAGATAGCACCCGATTTCTTCGTCGACGCATGGCCAGATCTTTAGCTTGTATGGAAATTCTTCTGTTTATAGTGTGTCGTCAGATGACGTGTATTAGTGTCCTGTGTGTTTTCGTGTACTTGTAAAGGATTCCGATCTAGCAGAGAAGCCGAAATTACATAAGCAATGTTTCTTTTTAATCGAAAAATCTTTCTCTTTTCTGTATTGTCTCTCCAGAAATGAGGTGGTCTGTTGTAATTTTAAGCGCATCGTCCTTTGGGAGCAGTGCTTTGTTGCGCCGCATAGACAAGTTAGGTTTTGGAACGCTTTTCATGTCCTAAGGAATTTTTTGATAGTACAATTCACATTTCACGTTATACAGCTGTACGTTTGTGTGAACCTTTTCATAGTAGATTCATGTTCTCTACAGTTCGATTTACGTGTTATTTAACCGCCTGTGATGTTACAATCAGATATTTGCACAACCAGTTGCAGCTTCATGTAACTCACGTTATACAGCTGTACGTTTGTGTGAACCTTTTCATAGTAGATTCATGTTCTCTACAGTTCGATTTACGTGTTATTTAACCGCCTGTGATGTTACAATCAGATATTTGCACAACCAGTTGCAGCTTCATGTAACTGGTTGTATGAGACCTTTTTCAAAATATGACGTGATCTTTTTATATCACAAGTTTGCAGTTTCAGCAGGGATTACAATAAATAAGTATTTATTATTGTTTAGGGATGGCAAGATTTTGTGAACCAGAGGCACCTCCACATATGCACCTGCGGCACTTCTGCAGCCTCAACAGCACGGAAAAGTACCTGATGTGCATGCTGTGACAAGGTGTGTGCAAAGCAGTTGCTGCCACTTACAAGAGCTGCAGATTTTGTTGGTATCATCCATGTTTGGAAACTCCTGAATTTTTCGTGGGTTTACAAATGTGGGCTCATTTTACAATTTTATTAATGTCATTTTAGAAAGACAATGAAGTTGTGTTGGTTAAGATGTTTTAAAGCTGTTGAGAGATTGACGGTATGACATTGTTAAAATGCATGTAAAAAATTAATTATAATGGTACTTGTACTGCTTTATTATTAGCGATGCAATATCTCTAACGAGAACATCAGAGGGGCACGTGCTTTTAGGAAGTTTAGTCAGATAAATTCCTGAAGCAGCGTAAAGCTCTGTAATCTAAAAAAAAATGTTGTCAGTTACTGGTTTCAAGTTCGCTGCTGCTTTTCGTGCTGCACGACAAGTTAAATAATGGTTGATAATGTGTGTGTGACGTAATAGTTCTGCGCAAACACACGAGGTGGAGAGAAGTAATTAATAAAGGGAAAATCAGACATCCACCCGCTCGTACCATTTGCAACAAAGGAAACCTGTATGTGTTCCTCAAAAGGAAAGCCGCACAGTTGAAGAAAAATTCGTCCTGGTCCGGGACTCGAACCCGGGACTACCGCCTTTCCGAGGCAGCCACTCTACCATCTGAGATAACCAGCTGGCTAGCACATGGCAGGGCGAAGTCGAATTACTTGACAACGCGAAGCAAAAGCAAGGGTTTGACATAATATTTTTTTCTCCTTTATTAATTACTTCTCAACACCTTGCGCATTTCCGCAGAACTATTACGTCAGACCCTTGCCTTTGCTTCATGTTGTCGACAAATTCGACTTGGCCCGGCCATCTGCTAGCCGCCTGGTTATCTTAGATGGTAAAGCGGCTGTCCCGGCAAGGCGGTGGTCCCGGGTTTGAGTCCCAGACCTGGACGGTTTCTTTTTTTCAATTGTGAGGCTTTTCTTTCGAGGAATCCGTACGGGTTTCTTTTGTAGCAATTGCTACGAGCGGGTAGATGTGCGATTTTCCCTTTATTAATAATGTGTGTGTGTATGCAACAATGGGGGTGCTGAGAGCAAGCTTTAAAATAATGTGTGCTATGTCCCCAACAAAGAATTTAGTGTCTGCAGCATTTTTACAAAATATTATGTTCACAGGTTGGCAGGTATGACATAATGTACAACAATAATGTACAACACTTTTGCTGTAGATGCATTTTCATAACGTCCATTTTCTGTCTACTTGAATCGTATATTTAGAATTTGGCTCACCTTCAGTTTGATCAAGTTACATAGGTAGCCCCCTCTGAGTTAAATATAATTAGGAGCTATTGTAGATATGCATGATATACCTACTCACTGTATTGTGACAGATATTTTTAGGGACTGTGTTGTGAGGCATGCTTTACCTGTATGTCTTGCTGCAGCTTGCCCGACAAAAGCATAGATGCTTTGCCCACCTTTATTATTATGCTTTCATGTAGACTTCTAACATCTGTGCCCACATAGACTCCATGTTCTTAATTACATTTTTCTAAGTATTCACTGTTGTGCATTACATTATTGTGTTACATTACTGTGCATTACATGTTTTTCTTTGTTTTATTTTGGAGGGGGTATTCATTTCTATAATAGTACAGAGAATAGGAGTTCAAAACAAAAAGCCACGAAAGGTGGCTTAAAAGTGTATGAAGCTTGGAATTCTACATTCCATCCCCTAAAGCGCTACCAGTAGTAAAAGATTCCTAATTGTCTTTTTTAGAAGCTAGCTGCCAGATACATAGTCCCATTAGGAGAGTATGTTATTTTTTCTTCTTTGGTCTGACTTGTTTTGTTGAATGTTCTCCTTGTTCAGAATTTGTTTTCTTGCCACCTCATGCAATACTCCAACTGGAGCCTATGAGCTATGTGTATAATAAATAAGTAAATTCCTAAAGCATGCAACAAACCATGCAGCATAGCATTTAAATGTTGCCAGTTTATAATGCTTCTTGAGTGCAGCGCATCATGGAGCTTGAGGCTGATCTCTTCAGATGTAAAACAAATTGCAGGGTATGAAAATGTGGTCCTACAAACTGCTGGTTACGCATGTCAGTCAGCCTGTTGCAGTGGTCACAAGTGAGAATGTAACCAGAAGCTGGGCGTGCTCGGCCATTTTGCATATGGCACAGGATAAAGCTTCACCTCTGCCATTGCTTCTCTTATAATAATGGCCTCCGAGTATACATGCCGAGTTATGCTTCTGGGGACACCTATTAGTTAACCTTATCAGGTAATACCATTAGCCTTATGGGTGCTATAATGTTGCAGTGCCTGCAGGATGGCCAGCATTACAACACATTAAAATTATTGTACAAGTCATGCAATGGTATCGGGATTGGCCCACCAAGTGACAACCTTTAATTACACTATACCTGGGATCAGCTCACTCAGTCAGGGAGACATCCATGCATAAGGGGAGGGGTATGGCAAATAGAGGGCGTTCGATTAATCTTTCTCACATAGATAGCTGATAAATATAATCTTTCTTAAATTGGATGCTTTGTTGCTCAAAGTGAAGTTACTTATGGGCATAATGTCAGCATTTCGATCCTATTTATGCTTAACGAAAGTTGCTTTGTTCAGTGTCACTTTTTATATTGTTTCGCTTGTGATTCTAAGCTCACTTGTTTTATAGCTGCTGTAGGTATGGCTGGACCTGGAGAAGTGTAAGCAGACCATGCTATGTTGCTGATCTGCGCTGATCTCCACATCCAAGTTGGTCCCGCGACAGTTGGGCACCATTGTGCCTTGCTTCATTGACAAGGTGATATAATATGGTGAGCTTGTACTTCAATATCGGTATTGAAAATTATGTTAAGGAAAAAAGACAAGGATTGGTCTTTATGATAGATACACTCATGTTCTTTCTTTAAGGTGTTCTTTTGACACTGTTCTGCATGGACAAATTTTTAGAGAATTATAACAGTCCTTTATTGCAAAGTGCCATGGCGCTAGTTTATGCGTTAAACTAGCACTCTTTCACCAAAAAAAGCCTTATTTAGCACACAATTCACAAGGAAAGAAAGGAGGCAACAGGACAGAGTGCTACTAACAGTTCAGTATTATTGCTCGCACAGTGATATTGTGCAAAAGGTGAAAGGGGGAGAATAGATCTGAATACATGCTGTTCGCACAGAAACATGGTGAGCGTGACACTTGTTTTACAATGATAAGAAGCAGTCTCACTGTCTAGTAATTCTCTGCATGGGGAGCTAGCGCTAGGTTCCTCGTCATACATATAAGAAAAGCCTCAGATATCTCTCCAGCGCTTTTGTCTTTATATTTTGTCACGATCAAGCAGCTTTCAAACATAGGTGCATGTGCGCCGAGAGCAGTGCACTACCACTGCTAACTGACCCATGCATCAAGTTTGCTTGGTCACGCTGCCAGTCATTTATACATTGGCCGGTTTATCCGATGTAGCCTCTACTGCACGAAATGGTATGTGATAGACACTGCACCTGTGTACTGTACGTGCTTTGTTACATGATTTTTTTTTCAGAGATAGTGATGCAGGCCTTTTCATTATTTACATGCCTACACAACAAACCAAGCCAGCATGAGGCAACTGTTCTCGGCACGAAACAAACTTGATTCGTTAGTTTTCGTTCATTGGTGCGATCACACTAAGGCAGACAAGCTTGTAGGCTGTGCTTCTGCAATTTGTACAGCACACTGACAGCACTGGTGTGGGCCTCATCTGTGGGCTGACTTATGGCACCTTCTACAGCGCAGACCACTTGTGTTGGGCGAGGCACCAATGTTGACGTTTTTTCCCTTGTGCAAAACAGCAGTCCTAGGTTTTGAGTAGTTGTAGGAAGACAAGGTAAACACAACTTCCATGGCTTGAGTGGGCTCATTTCTCTTGGGGCATCTAGCTTTTTTTCTTGCAACTGTGCAGAGGTGCTTCCCTAGAGTCTGTGTGAAAATGGCATAGAGTTGTGCATTCTGGAACTCCTGAACAATGATCTGCTATAGTTAGGGCTTTGCGAAAATGCACTGTCTACCAATTGGTAGAAGGTGCATTATTCAGCCACTGATTTCCTGTTGGCATGCTTGCACTCGTGCTGTCAGTAATTTCTTGGCTTGCCGAATTATCTTGAGGCCCCACGCTGATGATGCTACCGATGTCGTCATGTGCAGACTTTTCAGGATGAGGTTTTTTGCTTTGCAAATGTTGTTGAAAGGTAGGTGGTGCTTACAGGTAGCTATTCTAGATATTAGTGGAATGAATTGGCCCATCTTGCTTCATCAAACATCGTCACGCCGACATCAGTTGCACAAACAAAAAACCTGGCCTACTCGCAGCGTCGTGCACGAAGAAACAAACAAATCAGCTGCTGGATTGTCTTGACATGGCATACTAAGCTGATACCGGAACTGCTGTAGCTACAAACCAGGCAGAGACGATGATGATGAGCAGGGATTTGCAGTAGCGCCACTTCGTGGGGCAGCAAGGAGGCTCCGTTCAAAACAAAAATGTCGTTCAGCAAGTAGAACCATGCAACGGTCAGAGTCGGTGCATGGTGCTCTCGATCAAGTTGGCTCAAGGAGTGTCCGAAAAATCAGACGAGAGGTTGCAAGGCGACCGAACTTTCGGAAGTTGTTATACATTATGGTCCATGGGGAGAATGGCGGTGCCGTGAAGCAGACCGAGTAATCAAGTCCGAATTTTCGGAGTCCGGAAAATCAGTTGGCGACTGTACCTATACCTATGTGTCTATGTATACCTAGGTGCAACAGTGTTTGCTATGATCTGTGCAAGAATTGCTGTTGCCCGTAGATGCCCAACATGTCGGGTGTCAAGTTGTAAAATACCTTGCAAAAGTGATCTACGGAAAAATACCGCTTCTGCTATATTTCGCTTTTGCAAGAAATTTTGCGGCTGCTGGCACCTACCTTAAAAGGCTTTATATGGTCTTCGCATGGCCAGGGCCTTCTACTTTTGTGAGTTTGCTTATCTCGAAATTTACCCCGGTTTTTATAACTTCAAGTTGGCGGGATCCCTAGTCTCCTTTAACGTGTACCCAATAGACCTTACATAGGGGTTTTGGCATTTCCCTGCCATCTAAATGCAGCCATTGTGGCCGGGATTCAATCCCACGCCCTCTGCCTGAGCAGCGCAATGTCAAAGCCAGTACACTACGGTGTTTTGCTGGCAGAAGGGTTTAGTTTCTGAATAATTTATTATCTCAACCTGTCGGTGTTGTTTTTAAAGGTATTTCATGTTTGTATTCTGTTGCTTCAATACTAGTAATTATTGCTAATCAAACGATGTGTCCATCTTTTTCCTATAACACTTGCTTCAATCGCCTGCTAATTATGACAGCTTATTCTCCCACAGTACTCCATGTTCCCTTGAAACATAGGCATTGCATGAAACCACATATTTTTCAATAAGATTTATTCATTATCTCCTATGACCGGAATGCTGAACCTTTCTTATCTGTGGGAACATAGGCGAATTTGCCTATGTGCCAACCTGTTGCATGAGTCAAGATAAATTATTGGCTTTACTTTTTCAGGTGCCCTGCTCGCTCTCACCCAAGCAACCCACTCCAGCGGTCTTCTCTCGGCAGACTGGATGCATCGAAATACCGTTAGAAGGTCCAATAAACAGTGCTTGGGACATTTATGACATGCTTTTTTTTAAGCCGGATGACTTCAGGCTTAATGAAAGCTCAAGTTGGTGTACAGAAATACCTACGTAAAGTATACTTGTCTTTTTCACTTACAAGTACATGCCAATACTTTGCCTGACATTTTTCACCCCAAAATTACGCTTTACTGTAGATTTGTGAACAAACCATTACAACAAAAAGCACTGCATTAAAACGAGTACAAGTAATCGAACAAATACTAAATCTGCAAGAATTACATTTGCATACTAGTAGTAAATATGAAAATGAGGTACAGTCTTCTTCAGGGTGCATTTTCTTGTAGGTCATACATAGAGAACGTACTCGTGGGTCATACAAAACTTGTTCATGATGTATCACATCAGTGTTGGTAGTGCTAATCAATTTATGCCGAAAATTGTGTTTATCTTCGTATCAAGCAATGTACCAGGCAAACCTACATGTGAAAGTGGCATTCTTGTTGCAAACATAATGCAGATCTACTTCTCTTCAATGCTGATCGCAAATACACAAATGTACAAAATAGGTTTGGAGTAAATTATATTAAGCAACATCAATCCATTCTGAAAGGACCAGGTATGAATGCAGCAAAATATAGGTCTGAACAGGGGCAAACAGGTCTGGGTTAGATAGGACGGGATTAAACGGGTCAGGATTAAACAGGATTTAAACGGGTCAGGATCAAACAGGATTTAAACGGGTCAGGTTTAAACAGGAATAAACAGGTCAGGACTGAACAGGATCAAACGGGGTCCCGTTCCATAACCCTATTTGATGAAACCCGTTTGAAAACAAATAGGATTTTCTAGTAGGGCATGCATCTTTTGGTAGACGCGGATAAGTTTTCTGCAAAACCACAAGATGTGCATGCAAATGGTCCTTTTTGCAGAACGCGCACGTGGATTTCTACCAAACGACGTGCTAAGCATGCCGATGCTGCTCTTTTTAGCACCCGCGCACGCATTTGTGCGAAAACGCGTTTTAAGCATGCACATGCATCTTTTGGTAGGCGCGGATGAAGTTTTCTGCAAAACCACAAGATGTGCATGCAAATGGTGCTTTTTGCAGAACGCGCACGTGGATTTCTACCAAACGACGTGCTAAGCATGCCGATGCTGCTCTTTTTAGCACCCGCGCACGCATTTGTGCGAAAACGCGTTTTAAGCATGCACATGCATCTTTTGGTAGACGCGGATGAAGTTTTCTGCAAAACCACAAGATGTGCATGCAAATGGTGCTTTTTGCAGAACGCGCACGTGGATTTCTACCAAACGACGTGCTAAGCATGCCGATGCTGCTCTTTTTAGCACCCGCGCACGGATTTGTGCGAAAACGCGTTTTAAGCATGCACATGCATCTTTTGGTAGACGCGGATGAAGTTTTCTGCAAAACCACAAGATGTGCATGCAAATGGTGCTTTTGGCAGAACGCGCACGTGGATTTCTACCAAACGACGTGCTAAGCATGCCGATGCTGCTCTTTTTAGCACCCGCGCACGCATTTGTGCGAAAACGCGTTTTAAGCATGCACATGCATCTTTTGGTAGACGCGGATGAAGTTTTCTGCAATACCACAAGATGTGCATGCAAATGGTGCTTTTTGCAGAACGCGCTCGTGGATTTCTACCAAACGACGTGCTAAGCATGCCGATGCTGCTCTTTTTAGCACTCGCGCACGCATTTGCGCGAAAACGCGTTTTAAGCATGCACATGCATCTTTTGGTAGACGCGGATGAAGTTTTCTGCAAAACCACAAGATGTGCATGCAAATGGTGCTTTTTGCAGAACGCGCACGTGGATTTCTACCAAACGACGTGCTAAGCATGCCGATGCTGCTCTTTTTTGCACCCGCGCACGGATTTGTGCGAAAACGCGTTTTAAGCATGCACATGCATCTTTTGGTAGACGCGGATGAAGTTTTCTGCAAAACCACAAGATGTGCATGCAAATGGTGCTTTTGGCAGAACGCGCACGTGGATTTCTACCAAACGACGTGCTAAGCATGCCGATGCTGCTCTTTTTAGCACCCGCGCACGGATTTGTGCGAAAACGCATTTTAAGCATGCACATGCATCTTTTGGTAGACGCGGATGAAGTTTTCTGCAAAACCACAAGATGTGCATGCAAATGGTGCTTTTTGCAGAACGCGCTCGTGGATTTCTACCAAACGACGTGCTAAGCATGCCGATGCTGCTCTTTTTAGCACCCGCGCAGGCATTTGTGCGAAAACGCGTTTTAAGCATGCACATGCATCTTTTGGTAGACGCGGGTGAAGTTTTCTGCAAAACCACAAGATGTGCATGCAAATGGTGCTTTTTGCAGAACGCGCACGTGGATTTCTACCAAACGACGTGCTAAGCATGCCGATGCTGCTCTTTTTAGCACCCGCGCACGGATTTGTGCGAAAACGCGTTTTAAGCATGCACATGCATCTTTTGGTAGACGCGGATGAAGTTTTCTGCAAAACCACAAGATCTGCATGCAAATGGTGCTTTTGGCAGAACGCGCACGTGGATTTCTACCAAACGACGTGCTAAGCATGCCGATGCTGCTCTTTTTAGCACCCGCGCACGCATTTGTGCCAAAACGCGTTTTAAGCATGCACATGCATCTTTTGGTAGACGCGGATGAAGTTTTCTGCAAAACCACAAGATGTGCATGCAAATGGTGCTTTTTGCAGAACGCGCACGTGGATTTCTACCAAACGACGTGCTAAGCATGCCGATGCTGCTCTTTTTAGCACCCGCGCACGCATTTGTGCGAAAACGCGTTTTAAGCGTGCACATGCATCTTTTGGTAGACGCGGATGAAGTTTTCTGCAAAACCACAAGATGTGCATGCAAATGGTGCTTTTTGCAGAACGCGCACGTGGATTTCTACCAAACGACGTGCTAAGCTTGCCGATGCTGCTCTTTTTAGCACCCGCGCACGGATTTGTGCGAAAACGCGTTTTAAGCATGCACATGCATCTTTTGGTAGACGCGGATGAAGTTTTCTGCAAAACCACAAGATGTGCATGCAAATGGTGCTTTTGGCAGAACGCGCACGTGGATTTCTACCAAACGACGTGCTAAGCATGCCGATGCTGCTCTTTTTAGCACCCGCGCACGCATTTGTGCGAAAACGCGTTTTAAGCATGCACATGCATCTTTTGGTAGACGCGGATGAAGTTTTCTGCAAAACCACAAGATGTGCATGCAAATGGTGCTTTTTGCAGAACGCGCACGTGGATTTCTACCAAACGACGTGCTAAGCATGCCGATGCTGCTCTTTTTAGCACTTGCGCACGGATTTGTGCGAAAACGCGTTTTAAGCATGCACATGGATCTTTTGGTAGACGCGGATGAAGTTTTCTGCAAAACCACAAAATGTGCATGCAAATGGTGCTTTTGGCAGAACGCGCACGTGGATTTCTAGCAAACGACGTGCTAAGCATGCCGATGCTGCTCTTTTTAGCACCCGCGCACGCATTTGTGCGAAAACGCGTTTTAAGCATGCACATGCATCTTTTGGTAGACGCGGATGAAGTTTTCTGCAAAACCACAAGATGTGCATGCAAATGGTGCTTTTTGCAGAACGCGCACGTGGATTTCTACCAAACGACGTGCTAAGCATGCCGATGCTGCTATTTTTAGCACCCGCGCACGCATTTGTGCGAAAACGCGTTTTAAGCATGCACATGCATCTTTTGGTAGACGCGGATAAGTTTTCTGCAAAACCACAACATGTGCATGCAAATGGTCCTTTTTGCAGAACGCGCACGTGAATTTCTACCAAACGACGTGCTAAGCATGCCGATGCTGCTCTTTTTAGCACCCGCGCACGCATTTGTGCGAAAACGCGTTTTAAGCATGCACATGCATCTTTTGGTAGACGCGGATGAAGTTTTCTGCAAAACCACAAGATGTGCATGCAAATGGTGCTTTTTGCAGAACGCGCACGTGGATTTCTACCAAACGACGTGCTAAGCATGCCGATGCTGCTCTTTTTAGCACCCGCGCACGCATTTGTGCGAAAACGCGTTTTAAGCATGCACATGCATCTTTTGGTAGACGCGGATGAAGTTTTCTGCAAAACCACAAGATGTGCATGCAAATGGTGCTTTTTGCAGAACGCGCACGTGGATTTCTACCAAACGACGTGCTAAGCATGCCGATGCTGCTCTTTTTAGCACCCGCGCACGGATTTGTGCGAAAACTCGTTTTAAGCATGCACATGCATCTTTTGGTAGACGCGGATGAAGTTTTCTGCAAAACCACAAGATGTGCATGCAAATGGTGCTTTTGGCAGAACGCGCACGTGGATTTCTACCAAACGACGTGCTAAGCATGCCGATGCTGCTCTTTTTAGCACCCGCGCACGCATTTGTGCGAAAACGCGTTTTAAGCATGCACATGCATCTTTTGGTAGACGCGGATGAAGTTTTCTGCAATACCACAAGATGTGCATGCAAATGGTGCTTTTTGCAGAACGCGCTCGTGGATTTCTACCAAACGACGTGCTAAGCATGCCGATGCTGCTCTTTTTAGCACTCGCGCACGCATTTGCGCGAAAACGCGTTTTAAGCATGCACATGCATCTTTTGGTAGACGCGGATGAAGTTTTCTGCAAAACCACAAGATGTGCATGCAAATGGTGCTTTTTGCAGAACGCGCACGTGGATTTCTACCAAACGACGTGCTAAGCATGCCGATGCTGCTCTTTTTAGCACCCGCGCACGGATTTGTGCGAAAACGCGTTTTAAGCATGCACATGCATCTTTTGGTAGACGCGGATGAAGTTTTCTGCAAAACCACAAGATGTGCATGCAAATGGTGCTTTTGGCAGAACGCGCACGTGGATTTCTACCAAACGACGGGCTAAGCATGCCGATGCTGCTCTTTTTAGCACCCGCGCACGGATTTGTGCGAAAACGCGTTTTAAGCATGCACATGCATCTTTTGGTAGACGCGGATGAAGTTTTCTGCAAAACCACAAGATGTGCATGCAAATGGTGCTTTTGGCAGAACGCGCACGTGGATTTCTACCAAACGACGTGCTAAGCATGCCGATGCTGCTCTTTTTAGCACCCGCGCACGCATTTGTGCGAAAACGCGTTTTAAGCATGCACATGCATCTTTTGGTAGACGCGGATGAAGTTTTCTGCAAAACCACAAGATGTGCATGCAAATGGTGCTTTTTGCAGAACGCGCTCGTGGATTTCTACCAAACGACGTGCTAAGCATGCCGATGCTGCTCTTTTTAGCACCCGCGCACGCATTTCTGCTAAAACGCGTTTTAAGCATGCACATGCATCTTTTGGTAGACGCGGATGAAGTTTTCTGCAAAACCACAAGATGTGCATGCAAATGGTGCTTTTTGCAGAACGCGCACGTGGATTTCTACCAAACGACGTGCTAAGCATGCCGATGCTGCTCTTTTTAGCACCCGCGCACGGATTTGTGCGAAAACGCGTTTTAAGCATGCACATGCATCTTTTGGTAGACGCGGATGAAGTTTTCTGCAAAACCACAAGATGTGCATGCAAATGGTGCTTTTTGCAGAACGCGCACGTGGATTTCTACCAAACGACGTGCTAAGCACGCCGATGCTGCTCTTTTTAGCACCCGCGCACGCATTTGTGCGAAAACGCGTTTTAAGCATGCACATGCATCTTTTGGTAGACGCGGATGAAGTTTTCTGCAAAACCACAAGATGTGCATGCAAATGGTGCTTTTTGCAGAACGCGCTCGTGGATGTCTACCAAACGACGTGCTAAGCATGCCGATGCTGCTCTTTTTAGCACCCGCGCACGCATTTGTGCGAAAACGCGTTTTAAGCATGCACATGCATCTTTTGGTAGACGCGGATGAAGTTTTCTGCAAAACCACAAGATGTGCATGCAAATGGTGCTTTTTGCATAACGCGCACGTGGATTTCTACCAAACGACGTGCTAAGCATGCCGATGCTGCTCTTTTTAGCACCCGCGCACGGATTTGTGCGAAAACGCGTTTTAAGCATGCACATGCATCTTTTGGTAGACGCGGATGAAGTTTTCTGCAAAACCACAAGATGTGCATGCAAATGGTGCTTTTGGCAGAACGCGCACGTTTATTTCTACCAAACGACGTGCTAAGCATGCCGATGCTGCTCTTTTTAGCACCCGCGCACGCATTTGTGCGAAAACGCGTTTTAAGCATGCACATGAATCTTTTGGTAGACGCGGATGAAGTTTTCTGCAAAACCACAAGATGTGCATGCAAATGGTGCTTTTGGCAGAACGCGCACGTGGATTTCTACCAAACGACGTGCTAAGCATGCCGATGCTGCTCTTTTTAGCACCCGCGCACGCATTTGTGCGAAAACGCGTTTTAAGCATGCCCATGCATCTTTTGGTAGACGCGGATGAAGTTTTCTGCAAAACCACAAGACGTGCATGCAAATGGTGCTTTTTGCAGAACGCGCACGTGGATTTCTACCAAACGACGTGCTAAGCATGCCGATGCTGCTCTTTCTAGCACCCGCGCACGGATTTGTGCGAAAACGCGTTTTAAGCATGCACATGCATCTCTTGGTAGACGCGGATGAAGTTTTCCGCAAAACCACAAGATGTGCATGCAAATGGTGCTTTTGGCAGAACGCGCACGTGGATTTCTACCAAACGACGTGCTAAGCATGCCGATGCTGCTCTTTTTAGCACCCGCGCACGCATTTGTGCGAAAACGCGTTTTGAGCATGCACATGCATCTTTTGGTAGACGCGGATGAAGTTTTCTGCAAAACCACAAGATGTGCATGCAAATGGTGCTTTTTGCAGAACGCGCTCGTGGATTTCTACCAAACGACGTGCTAAGCATGCCGATGCTGCTCTTTTTAGCACCCGCGAACGCATTTCTGCGAAAACGCGTTTTAAGCATGCACATGCATCTTTTGGTAGACGCGGATGAAGTTTTCTGCAAAACCACAAGATGTGCATGCAAATGGTGCTTTTTGCAGAACGCGCACGTGGATTTCTACCAAACGACGTGCTAAGCATGCCGATGCTGCTCTTTTTAGCACCCGCGCACGGATTTGTGCGAAAACGCGTTTTAAGCATGCACATGCATCTTTTGGTAGACGCGGATGAAGTTTTCTGCAAAACCACAAGATGTGCATGCAAATGGTGCTTTTTGCAGAACGCGCACGTGGATTTCTACCAAACGACGTGCTAAGCATGCCGATGCTGCTCTTTTTAGCACCCGCGCACGCATTTGTGCGAAAACGCGTTTTAAGCATGCACATGCATCTTTTGGTAGACGCGGATGAAGTTTTCTGCAAAACCACAAGATGTGCATGCAAATGGTGCTTTTTGCAGAACGCGCTCGTGGATTTCTACCAAACGACGTGCTAAGCATGCCGATGCTGCTCTTTTTAGCACCCGCGCACGCATTTCTGCGAAAACGCGTTTTAAGCATGCACATGCATCTTTTGGTAGACGCGGATGAAGTTTTCTGCAAAACCACAAGATGTGCATGCAAATGGTGCTTTTTGCAGAACGCGCACGTGGATTTCTACCAAACGACGTGCTAAGCATGCCGATGCTGCTCTTTTTAGCACCCGCGCACGGATTTGTGCGAAAACGCGTTTTAAGCATGCACATGCATCTTTTGGTAGACGCGGATGAAGTTTTCTGCAAAACCACAAGATGTGCATGCAAATGGTGCTTTTTGCAGAACGCGCACGTGGATTTCTACCAAACGACGTGCTAAGCACGCCGATGCTGCTCTTTTTAGCACCCGCGCACGCATTTGTGCGAAAACGCGTTTTAAGCATGCACATGCATCTTTTGGTAGACGCGGATGAAGTTTTCTGCAAAACCACAAGATGTGCATGCAAATGGTGCTTTTTGCAGAACGCGCTCGTGGATGTCTACCAAACGACGTGCTAAGCATGCCGATGCTGCTCTTTTTAGCACCCGCGCACGCATTTGTGCGAAAACGCGTTTTAAGCATGCACATGCATCTTTTGGTAGACGCGGATGAAGTTTTCTGCAAAACCACAAGATGTGCATGCAAATGGTGCTTTTTGCATAACGCGCACGTGGATTTCTACCAAACGACGTGCTAAGCATGCCGATGCTGCTCTTTTTAGCACCCGCGCACGGATTTGTGCGAAAACGCGTTTTAAGCATGCACATGCATCTTTTGGTAGACCGGGATGAAGTTTTCTGCAAAACCACAAGATGTGCATGCAAATGGTGCTTTTGGCAGAACGCGCACGTTTATTTCTACCAAACGACGTGCTAAGCATGCCGATGCTGCTCTTTTTAGCACCCGCGCACGCATTTGTGCGAAAACGCGTTTTAAGCATGCACATGAATCTTTTGGTAGACGCGGATGAAGTTTTCTGCAAAACCACAAGATGTGCATGCAAATGGTGCTTTTGGCAGAACGCGCACGTGGATTTCTACCAAACGACGTGCTAAGCATGATGATGCTGCTCTTTTTAGCACCCGCGCACGCATTTGTGCGAAAACGCGTTTTAAGCATGCCCATGCATCTTTTGGTAGACGCGGATGAAGTTTTCTGCAAAACCACAAGACGTGCATGCAAATGGTGCTTTTTGCAGAACGCGCACGTGGATTTCTACCAAACGACGTGCTAAGCATGCCGATGCTGCTCTTTCTAGCACCCGCGCACGGATTTGTGCGAAAACGCGTTTTAAGCATGCACATGCATCTCTTGGTAGACGCGGATGAAGTTTTCCGCAAAACCACAAGATGTGCATGCAAATGGTGCTTTTGGCAGAACGCGCACGTGGATTTCTACCAAACGACGTGCTAAGCATGCCGATGCTGCTCTTTTTAGCACCCGCGCACGCATTTGTGCGAAAACGCGTTTTGAGCATGCACATGCATCTTTTGGTAGACGCGGATGAAGTTTTCTGCAAAACCACAAGATGTGCATGCAAATGGTGCTTTTTGCAGAACGCGCTCGTGGATTTCTACCAAACGACGTGCTAAGCATGCCGATGCTGCTCTTTTTAGCACCCGCGAACGCATTTCTGCGAAAACGCGTTTTAAGCATGCACATGCATCTTTTGGTAGACGCGGATGAAGTTTTCTGCAAAACCACAAGATGTGCATGCAAATGGTGCTTTTTGCAGAGCGCGCACGTGGATTTCTACCAAACGACGTGCTAAGCATGCCGATGCTGCTCTTTTTAGCACCCGCGCACGGATTTGTGCGAAAACGCGTTTTAAGCATGCACATGCATCTTTTGGTAGACGCGGATGAAGTTTTCTGCAAAACCACAAGATGTGCATGCAAATGGTGCTTTTTGCAGAACGCGCACGTGGATTTCTACCAAACGACGTGCTAAGCATGCCGATGCTGCTCTTTTTAGCACCCGCGCACGCATTTGTGCGAAAACGCGTTTTAAGCATGCACATGCATCTTTTGGTAGACGCGGATGAAGTTTTCTGCAAAACCACAAGATGTGCATGCAAATGGTGCTTTTTGCAGAACGCGCTCGTGGATTTCTACCAAACGACGTGCTAAGCATGCCGATGCTGCTCTTTTTAGCACCCGCGCACGCATTTGTGCGAAAACGCGTTTTAAGCATGCACATGCATCTTTTGGTAGACGCGGATAAGTTTTCTGCAAAACCACAAGATGTGCATGCAAATGGTCCTTTTTGCAGAACGCGCACGTGGATTTCTACCAAACGACGTGCTAAGCATGCCGATGCTGCTCTTTTTAGCACCCGCGCACGCATTTGTGCGAAAACGCGTTTTAAGCATGCACATGCATCTTTTGGTAGACGCGGATGAAGTTTTCTGCAAAACCACAAGATGTGCATGCAAATGGTGCTTTTTGCAGAACGCGCACGTGGATTTCTACCAAACGACGTGCTAAGCATGCCGATGCTGCTCTTTTTAGCCCCCGCGCACAAATTTGTGCGAAAACGCGTTTTAAGCATGCACATGCATCTTTTGGTAGACGCGGATGAAGTTTTCTGCAAAACCACAAGATGTGCATGCAAATGGTGCTTTTTGCAGAACGCGCACGTGGATTTCTACCAAACGACGTGCTAAGCATGCCGATGCTGCTCTTTTTAGCACCCGCGCACGCATTTGTGCGAAAACGCGTTTTAAGCATGCACATGCATCTTTTGGTAGACGCGGATGAAGTTTTCTGCAAAACCACAAGATGTGCATGCAAATGGTGCTTTTGGCAGAACGGGCACGTGGATTTCTACCAAACGACGTGCTAAGCATGCCGATGCTGCTCTTTTTAGCACCCGCGCACGCATTTGTGCGAAAACGCGTTTTAAGCATGCACATGCATCTTTTGGTAGACGCGGATGAAGTTTTCTGCAAAACAACAGGATGTGCATGCAAATGGTGCTTTTTGCAGAACGCGCACGTGGATTTCTACCAAACGACGTGCTAAGCATGCCGATGCTGCTCTTTTTAGCACCCGCGCACGGATTTGTGCGAAAACGCGTTTTAAGCATGCACATGCATCTTTTGGTAGACACGGATGAAGTTTTCTGCAAAACCACGAGATGTGCATGCAAATGGTGCTTTTTGCAGAACGCGCACGTGGATTTCTACCAAACGACGTGCTAAGCATGCCGATGCTGCTCTTTTTAGCACCCGCGCACGGATTTGTGCGAAAACGCGTTTTAAGCATGCACATGCATCTTTTGGTAGACGCGGATGAAGTTTTCTGCAAAACCACAAGATGTGCATGCAAATGGTGCTTTTGGCAGAACGCGCACGTGGATTTCTACCAAACGACGTGCTAAGCATGCCGATGCTGCTATTTTTAGCACCCGCGCACGCATTTGTGCGAAAACGCGTTTTAAGCATGCACATGCATCTTTTGGTAGACGCGGATGAAGTTTTCTGCAAAACCACAAGATGTGCATGCAAATGGTGCTTTTTGCAGAACGCGCACGTGGATTTCTACCAAACGACGTGCTAAGCTTGGCGATGCTGCTCTTTTTAGCACCCGCGCACGGATTTGTGCGAAAACGCGTTTTAAGCATGCACATGCATCTTTTGGTAGACGCGGATGAAGTTTTCTGCAAAACCACAAGATGTGCATGCAAATGGTGCTTTTGGCAGAACGCGCACGTAGATTTCTACCAAACGACGTGCTAAGCATGCCGATGCTGCTCTTTTTAGCACCCGCGCACGCATTTGTGCGGAAACGCGTTTTAAGCATGCACATGCATCTTTTGGTAGACGCGGATGAAGTTTTCTGCAAAACCACAAGATGTGCATGCAAATGGTGCTTTTTGCAGAACGCGCACGTGGATTTCTACCAAACGACGTGCTAAGCATGCCGATGCTGCCCTTTTTAGCACCCGCGCACGGATTTGTGTGAAAACGCGTTTTAAGCATGCACATGCATCTTTTGGTAGACGCGGATGAAGTTTTCTGCAAAACCACAAGATGTGCATGCAAATGGTGCTTTTGGCAGAACGCGCACGTGGATTTCTACCAAACGACGTGCTAAGCATGCCGATGCTGCTCTTTTTAGCACCCGCGCACGCATTTGTGCGAAAACGCGTTTTAAGCATGCACATGCATCTTTTGGTAGACGAGGATGAAGTTTTCTGCAAAACCACAAGATGTGCATGCAAATGGTGCTTTTTGCAGAACGCGCACGTGGATTTCTACCAAACGACGTGCTAAGCATGCCGATGCTGCTCTTTTTAGCCCCCGCGCACAAATTTGTGCGAAAACGCGTTTTAAGCATGCACATGCATCTTTTGGTAGACGCGGATGAAGTTTTCTGCAAAACCACAAGATGTGCATGCAAATGGTGCTTTTTGCAGAACGCGCACGTGGATTTCTACCAAACGACGTGCTAAGCATGCCGATGCTGCTCTTTTTAGCACCCGCGCACGCATTTGTGCGAAAACGCGTTTTAAGCATGCACATGCATCTTTTGGTAGACGCGGATGAAGTTTTCTGCAAAACCACAAGATGTGCATGCAAATGGTGCTTTTGGCAGAACGGGCACGTGGATTTCTACCAAACGACGTGCTAAGCATGCCGATGCTGCTCTTTTTAGCACCCGCGCACGCATTTGTGCGAAAACGCGTTTTAAGCATGCACATGCATCTTTTGGTAGACGCGGATAAAGTTTTCTGCAAAACAACAGGATGTGCATGCAAATGGTGCTTTTTGCAGAACGCGCACGTGGATTTCTACCAAACGACGTGCTAAGCATGCCGATGCTGCTCTTTTTAGCACCCGCGCACGGATTTGTGCGAAAACGCGTTTTAAGCATGCACATGCATCTTTTGGTAGACACGGATGAAGTTTTCTGCAAAACCACGAGATGTGCATGCAAATGGTGCTTTTTGCAGAACGCGCACGTGGATTTCTACCAAACGACGTGCTAAGCATGCCGATGCTGCTCTTTTTAGCACCCGCGCACGGATTTGTGCGAAAACGCGTTTTAAGCATGCACATGCATCTTTTGGTAGACGCGGATGAAGTTTTCTGCAAAACCACAAGATGTGCATGCAAATGGTGCTTTTGGCAGAACGCGCACGTGGATTTCTACCAAACGACGTGCTAAGCATGCCGATGCTGCTATTTTTAGCACCCGCGCACGCATTTGTGCGAAAACGCGTTTTAAGCATGCACATGCATCTTTTGGTAGACGCGGATGAAGTTTTCTGCAAAACCACAAGATGTGCATGCAAATGGTGCTTTTTGCAGAACGCGCACGTGGATTTCTACCAAACGACGTGCTAAGCTTGGCGATGCTGCTCTTTTTAGCACCCGCGCACGGATTTGTGCGAAAACGCGTTTTAAGCATGCACATGCATCTTTTGGTAGACGCGGATGAAGTTTTCTGCAAAACCACAAGATGTGCATGCAAATGGTGCTTTTGGCAGAACGCGCACGTAGATTTCTACCAAACGACGTGCTAAGCATGCCGATGCTGCTCTTTTTAGCACCCGCGCATGCATTTGTGCGGAAACGCGTTTTAAGCATGCACATGCATCTTTTGGTAGACGCGGATGAAGTTTTCTGCAAAACCACAAGATGTGCATGCAAATGGTGCTTTTTGCAGAACGCGCACGTGGATTTCTACCAAACGACGTGCTAAGCATGCCGATGCTGCTCTTTTTAGCACCCGCGCACGGATTTGTGTGAAAACGCGTTTTAAGCATGCACATGCATCTTTTGGTAGACGCGGATGAAGTTTTCTGCAAAACCACAAGATGTGCATGCAAATGGTGCTTTTGGCAGAACGCGCACGTGGATTTCTACCAAACGACGTGCTAAGCATGCCGATGCTGCTCTTTTTAGCACCCGCGCACGCATTTGTGCGAAAACGCGTTTTAAGCATGCACATGCATCTTTTGGTAGACGCGGATGAAGTTTTCTGCAAAACCACAAGATGTGCATGCAAATGGTGCTTTTTGCAGAACGCGCACGTGGATTTCTACCAAACGACGTGCTAAGCATGCCGATGCTGCTCTTTTTAGCACCCGCGCACGCATTTGTGCGAAAACGCGTTTTAAGCATGCACATGCATCTTTTGGTAGACGCGGATGAAGTTTTCTGCAAAACCACAAGATGTGCATGCAAATGGTGCTTTTGGCAGAACGCGCACGTGGATTTCTACCAAACGACGTGCTAAGCATGCCGATGCTGCTCTTTTTAGCACCCGCGCACAAATTTGTGCGAAAACGCGTTTTAAGCATGCACATGCATCTTTTGGTAGACGCGGATGAAGTTTTCTGCAAAACCACAAGATGTGCATGCAAATGGTGCTTTTTGCAGAACGCGCACGTGGATTTCTACCAAACGACGTGCTAAGCTTGCCGATGCTGCTCTTTTTAGCACCAGCGCACGGATTTGTGCGAAAACGCGTTTTAAGCATGCACATGCATCTTTTGGTAGACGCGGATGAAGTTTTCTGCAAAACCACAAGATGTGCATGCAAATGGTGCTTTTGGCAGAACGCGCACGTGGATTTCTACCAAACGACGTGCTAAGCATGCCGATGCTGCTCTTTTTAGCACCCGCGCACGCATTTGTGCGGAAACGCGTTTTGAGCATGCACATGCATCTTTTGGTAGACGCGGATGAAGTTTTCTGCAAAACCACAAGATGTGCATGCAAATGGTGCTTTTTGCAGAACGCGCACGTGGATTTCTACCAAACGACGTGCTAAGCATGCCGATGCTGCTATTTTTAGCACCCGCGCACGCATTTGTGCGAAAACGCGTTTTAAGCATGCACATGCATCATTTGGTAGACGCGGATGAAGTTTTCTGCAAAACCACAAGATGTGCATGCAAATGGTGCTTTTTGCAGAACGCGCACGTGGATTTCTACCAAACGACGTGCTAAGCATGCCGATGCTGCTCTTTTTAGCACCCGCGCACGGATTTGTGCGAAAACGCGTTTTAAGCATGCACATGCATCTTTTGGTAGACGCGGATGAAGTTTTCTGCAAAACCACAAGATGTGCATGCAAATGGTGCTTTTTGCAGAACGCGCACGTGGATTTCTACCAAACGACGTGCTAAGCATGCCGATGCTGCTATTCTAAGCACCCGCGCACGCATTTGTGCGAAAACGCGTTTTAAGCATGCACATGCACCTTTTGGTAGACGCGGATGAAGTTTTCTGCAAAACCACAAGATGTGCATGCAAATGGTGCTTTTGGCAGAACGCGCACGTGGATTTCTACCAAACGACGTGCTAAGCATGCCGATGCTGCTATTCTAAGCACCCGCGCACGCATTTGTGCGAAAACGCGTTTTAAGCATGCACATGCATCTTTTGGTAGACGCGGATGAAGTTTTCTGCAAAACCACAAGATGTGCATGCAAATGGTGCTTTTGGCAGAACGCGCACGTGGATTTCTACCAAACGACGTGCTAAGCATGCCGATGCTGCTATTTTTAGCACCCGCGCACGCATTTGTGCGAAAACGCGTTTTAAGCATGCACATGCATCTTTTGGTAGACGCGGATGAAGTTTTCTGCAAAACCACAAGATGTGCATGCAAATGGTGCTTTTTGCAGAACGCGCACGTGGATTTCTACCAAACGACGTGCTAAGCATGCCGATGCTGCTCTTTTTAGCACCCGCGCACGCATTTGTGCGAAAACGCGTTTTAAGCATGCACATGCATCTTTTGGTAGACGCGCATGAAGTTTTCCGCAAAACCACAAGATGTGCATGCAAATGGTGCTTTTGGCAGAACGGGCACGTGGATTTCTACCAAACGACGTGCTAAGCATGCCGATGCTGCTCTTTTTAGCACCCGCGCACGCATTTGTGCGAAAACGCGTTATAAGCATGCACATGCATCTTTTGGTAGACGCGGATGAAGTTTTCTGCAAAACAACAGGATGTGCATGCAAATGGTGCTTTTTGCAGAACGCGCACGTGGATTTCTACCAAACGACGTGCTAAGCATGCCGATGCTGCTCTTTTTAGCACCCGCGCACGCATTTGTGCGAAAACGCGTTTTAAGCATGCACATGCATCTTTTGGTAGACGCGGATGAAGTTTTCTGCAAAACCACAAGATGTGCATGCAAATGGTGCTTTTTGCAGAACGCGCACGTGGATTTCTACCAAACGACGTGCTAAGCATGCCGATGCTGCTCTTTTTAGCACCCGCGCACGGATTTGTGCGAAAACGCGTTTTAAGCATGCACATGCATCTTTTGGTAGACGCGGATGAAGTTTTCTGCAAAACCACAAGATGTGCATGCAAATGGTGCTTTTTGCAGAACGCGCACGTGGATTTCTACCAAACTACGTGCTAAGCATGCCGATGCTGCTCTTTTTAGCACCCGCGCACGCATTTGTGCGAAAACGCGTTTTAAGCATGCACATGCATCTTTTGGTAGACGCGGATGAAGTTTTCTGCAAAACCACAAGATGTGCATGCAAATGGTGCTTTTGGCAGAACGCGCACGTGGATTTCTACCAAACGCCGTGCTAAGCATGCCGATGCTGCTCTTTTTAGCACCCGCGCACAAATTTGTGCGAAAACGCGTTTTAAGCATGCACATGCATCTTTTGGTAGACGCGGATGAAGTTTTCTGCAAAACCACAAGATGTGCATGCAAATGGTGCTTTTTGCAGAACGCGCACGTGGATTTCTACCAAACGACGTGCTAAGCTTGCCGATGCTGCTCTTTTTAGCACCCGCGCACGGATTTGTGCGAAAACGCGTTTTAAGCATGCACATGCATCTTTTGGTAGACGCGGATGAAGTTTTCTGCAAAACCACAAGATGTGCATGCAAATGGTGCTTTTGGCAGAACGCGCACGTGGATTTCTACCAAACGACGTGCTAAGCATGCCGATGCTGCTCTTTTTAGCACCCGCGCACGCATTTGTGCGGAAACGCGTTTTGAGCATGCACATGCATCTTTTGGTAGACGCGGATGAAGTTTTCTGCAAAACCACAAGATGTGCATGCAAATGGTGCTTTTGGCAGAACGCGCACGTGGATTTCTACCAAACGACGTGCTAAGCATGCCGATGCTGCTATTTTTAGCACCCGCGCACGCATTTGTGCGAAAACGCGTTTTAAGCATGCACATGCATCTTTTGGTAGACGCGGATGAAGTTTTCTGCAAAACCACAAGATGTGCATGCAAATGGTGCTTTTTGCAGAACGCGCACGTGGATTTCTACCAAACGACGTGCTAAGCATGCCGATGCTGCTCTTTTTAGCACCCGCGCACAAATTTGTGCGAAAACGCGTTTTAAGCATGCACATGCATCTTTTGGTAGACGCGGATGAAGTTTTCTGCAAAACCACAAGATGTGCATGCAAATGGTGCTTTTTGCAGAACGCGCACGTGGATTTCTACCAAACGACGTGCTAAGCATGCCGATGCTGCTCTTTTTAGCACCCGCGCACGCATTTGTGCGAAAACGCGTTTTAAGCATGCACATGCATCTTTTGGTAGACGCGGATGAAGTTTTCTGCAAAACCACAAGATGTGCATGCAAATGGTGCTTTTGGCAGAACGGGCACGTGGATTTCTACCAAACGACGTGCTAAGCATGCCGATGCTGCTCTTTTTAGCACCCGCGCACGCATTTGTGCGAAAACGCGTTTTAAGCATGCACATGCATCTTTTGGTAGACGCGGATGAAGTTTTCTGCAAAACCACGAGATTTGCATGCAAATGGTGCTTTTTGCAGAACGCGCACGTGGATTTCTACCAAACGACGTGCTAAGCATGCCGATGCTGCTCTTTTTAGCACCCGCGCACGGATTTGTGCGAAAACGCGTTTTAAGCATGCACATGCATCTTTTGGTAGACGCGGATGAAGTTTTCTGCAAAACCACAATATGTGCATGCAAATGGTGCTTTTGGCAGAACGCGCACGTGGATTTCTACCAAACGACGTGCTAAGCATGCCGATGCTGCTATTTTTAGCACCCGCGCACGCATTTGTGCGAAAACGCGTTTTAAGCATGCACATGCATCTTTTGGTAGACGCGGATGAAGTTTTCTGCAAAACCACAAGATGTGCATGCAAATGGTGCTTTTTGCAGAACGCGCACGTGGATTTCTACCAAACGACGTGCTAAGCTTGCCGATGCTGCTCTTTTTAGCACCCGCGCACGGATTTGTGCGAAAACGCGTTTTAAGCATGCACATGCATCTTTTGGTAGACGCGGATGAAGTTTTCTGCAAAACCACAAGATGTGCATGCAAATGGTGCTTTTGGCAGAACGCGCACGTAGATTTCTACCAAACGACGTGCTAAGCATGCCGATGCTGCTCTTTTTAGCACCCGCGCACGCATTTGTGCGGAAACGCGTTTTAAGCATGCACATGCATCTTTTGGTAGACGCGGATGAAGTTTTCTGCAAAACCACAAGATGTGCATGCAAATGGTGCTTTTTGCAGAACGCGCACGTGGATTTCTACCAAACGACGTGCTAAGCATGCCGATGCTGCTCTTTTTAGCACCCGCGCACGGATTTGTGCGAAAACGCGTTTTAAGCATGCACATGCATCTTTTGGTAGACGCGGATGAAGTTTTCTGCAAAACCACAAGATGTGCATGCAAATGGTGCTTTTGGCAGAACGCGCACGTGGATTTCTACCAAACGACGTGCTAAGCATGCCGATGCTGCTCTTTTTAGCACCCGCGCACGCATTTGTGCGAAAACGCGTTTTAAGCATGCACATGCATCTTTTGGTAGACGCGGATGAAGTTTTCTGCAAAACCACAAGATGTGCATGCAAATGGTGCTTTTTGCAGAACGCGCACGTGGATTTCTACCAAACGACGTGCTAAGCATGCCGATGCTGCTCTTTTTAGCACCCGCGCACGCATTTGTGCGAAAACGCGTTTTAAGCATGCACATGCATCTTTTGGTAGACGCGGATGAAGTTTTCTGCAAAACCACAAGATGTGCATGCAAATGGTGCTTTTGGCAGAACGCGCACGTGGATTTCTACCAAACGACGTGCTAAGCATGCCGATGCTGCTCTTTTTAGCACCCGCGCACAAATTTGTGCGAAAACGCGTTTTAAGCATGCACATGCATCTTTTGGTAGACGCGGATGAAGTTTTCTGCAAAACCACAAGATGTGCATGCAAATGGTGCTTTTGGCAGAACGCGCACGTGGATTTCTACCAAACGACGTGCTAAGCATGCCGATGCTGCTCTTTTTAGCACCCGCGCACGCATTTGTGCGGAAACGCGTTTTGAGCATGCACATGCATCTTTTGGTAGACGCGGATGAAGTTTTCTGCAAAACCACAAGATGTGCATGCAAATGGTGCTTTTTGCAGAACGCGCACGTGGATTTCTACCAAACGACGTGCTAAGCATGCCGATGCTGCTCTTTTTAGCACCCGCGCACGGATTTGTGCGAAACCGCGTTTTAAGCATGCACATGCATCTTTTGGTAGACGCGGATGAAGTTTTCTGCAAAACCACAAGATGTGCATGCAAATGGTGCTTTTGGCAGAACGCGCACGTAGATTTCTACCAAACGACGTGCTAATCATGCCGATGCTGCTCTTTTTAGCACCCGCGCACGCATTTGTGCGAAAACGCGTTTTAAGCATGCACATGCATCTTTTGGTAGACGCGGATGAAGTTTTCTGCAAAACCACAAGATGTGCATGCAAATGGTGCTTTTTGCAGAACGCGCACGTGGATTTCTACCAAACGACGTGCTAAGCATGCCGATGCTGCTATTTTTAGCACCCGCGCACGCATTTGTGCGAAAACGCGTTTTAAGCATGCACATGCATCATTTGGTAGACGCGGATGAAGTTTTCTGCAAAACCACAAGATGTGCATGCAAATGGTGCTTTTTGCAGAACGCGCACGTGGATTTCTACCAAACGACGTGCTAAGCATGCCGATGCTGCTCTTTTTAGCACCCGCGCACGGATTTGTGCGAAAACGCGTTTTAAGCATGCACATGCATCTTTTGGTAGACGCGGATGAAGTTTTCTGCAAAACCACAAGATGTGCATGCAAATGGTGCTTTTGGCAGAACGCGCACGTAGATTTCTACCAAACGACGTGCTAATCATGCCGATACTGCTCTTTTTAGCACC
Source organism: Dermacentor andersoni (assembly GCF_023375885.2). Classification (NCBI taxonomy): domain Eukaryota; kingdom Metazoa; phylum Arthropoda; class Arachnida; order Ixodida; family Ixodidae; genus Dermacentor; species Dermacentor andersoni. The sequence goes on along the minus strand of NW_027314948.1, from coordinate 54,139 downwards.
CGCGCACGCATTTGTGCGAAAACGCGTTTTAAGCATGCACATGCATCTTTTGGTAGACGCGGATGAAGTTTTCTGCAAAACAACAGGATGTGCATGCAAATGGTGCTTTTTGCAGAACGCGCACGTGGATTTCTACCAAACGACGTGCTAAGCATGCCGATGCTGCTCTTTTTAGCACCCGCGCACGGATTTGTGCGAAAACGCGTTTTAAGCATGCACATGCATCTTTTGGTAGACGCGGATGAAGTTTTCTGCAAAACCACAAGATGTGCATGCAAATGGTGCTTTTTGCAGAACGCGCACGTGGATTTCTACCAAACGACGTGCTAAGCATGCCGATGCTGCTATTCTAAGCACCCGCGCACGCATTTGTGCGAAAACGCGTTTTAAGCATGCACATGCACCTTTTGGTAGACGCGGATGAAGTTTTCTGCAAAACCACAAGATGTGCATGCAAATGGTGCTTTTGGCAGAACGCGCACGTGGATTTCTACCAAACGACGTGCTAAGCATGCCGATGCTGCTATTCTAAGCACCCGCGCACGCATTTGTGCGAAAACGCGTTTTAAGCATGCACATGCATCTTTTGGTAGACGCGGATGAAGTTTTCTGCAAAACCACAAGATGTGCATGCAAATGGTGCTTTTGGCAGAACGCGCACGTGGATTTCTACCAAACGACGTGCTAAGCATGCCGATGCTGCTATTTTTAGCACCCGCGCACGCATTTGTGCGAAAACGCGTTTTAAGCATGCACATGCATCTTTTGGTAGACGCGGATGAAGTTTTCTGCAAAACCACAAGATGTGCATGCAAATGGTGCTTTTTGCAGAACGCGCACGTGGATTTCTACCAAACGACGTGCTAAGCATGCCGATGCTGCTCTTTTTAGCACCCGCGCACAAATTTGTGCGAAAACGCGTTTTAAGCATGCACATGCATCTTTTGGTAGACGCGGATGAAGTTTTCTGCAAAACCACGAGATGTGCATGCAAATGGTGCTTTTTGCAGAACGCGCACGTGGATTTCTACCAAACGACGTGCTAAGCTTGCCGATGCTGCTCTTTTTAGCACCCGCGCACGGATTTGTGCGAAAACACGTTTTAAGCATGCACATGCATCATTTGGTAGACGCGGATGAAGTTTTCTGCAAAACCACAAGATGTGCATGCAAATGGTGCTTTTTGCAGAACGCGCACGTGGATTTCTACCAAACGACGTGCTAAGCTTGGCGATGCTGCTCTTTTTAGCACCCGCGCACGGATTTGTGCGAAAACGCGTTTTAAGCATGCACATGCATCTTTTGGTAGACGCGGATGAAGTTTTCTGCAAAACCACAAGATGTGCATGCAAATGGTGCTTTTGGCAGAACGCGCACGTAGATTTCTACCAAACGACGTGCTAAGCATGCCGATGCTGCTCTTTTTAGCACCCGCGCACGCATTTGTGCGGAAACGCGTTTTAAGCATGCACATGCATCTTTTGGTAGACGCGGATGAAGTTTTCTGCAAAACCACAAGATGTGCATGCAAATGGTGCTTTTTGCAGAACGCGCACGTGGATTTCTACCAAACGACGTGCTAAGCATGCCGATGCTGCTCTTTTTAGCACCCGCGCACGGATTTGTGCGAAAACGCGTTTTAAGCATGCACATGCATCTTTTGGTAGACGCGGATGAAGTTTTCTGCAAAACCACAAGATGTGCATGCAAATGGTGCTTTTGGCAGAACGCGCACGTGGATTTCTACCAAACGACGTGCTAAGCATGCCGATGCTGCTCTTTTTAGCACCCGCGCACGCATTTGTGCGAAAACGCGTTTTAAGCATGCACATGCATCTTTTGGTAGACGCGGATGAAGTTTTCTGCAAAACCACAAGATGTGCATGCAAATGGTGCTTTTTGCAGAACGCGCACGTGGATTTCTACCAAACGACGTGCTAAGCATGCCGATGCTGCTCTTTTTAGCACCCGCGCACGCATTTGTGCGAAAACGCGTTTTAAGCATGCACATGCATCTTTTGGTAGACGCGGATGAAGTTTTCTGCAAAACCACAAGATGTGCATGCAAATGGTGCTTTTGGCAGAACGCGCACGTGGATTTCTACCAAACGACGTGCTAAGCATGCCGATGCTGCTCTTTTTAGCACCCGCGCACAAATTTGTGCGAAAACACGTTTTAAGCATGCACATGCATCTTTTGGTAGACGCGGATGAAGTTTTCTGCAAAACCACAAGATGTGCATGCAAATGGTGCTTTTTGCAGAACGCGCACGTGGATTTCTACCAAACGACGTGCTAAGCTTGCCGATGCTGCTCTTTTTAGCACCCGCGCACGGATTTGTGCGAAAACGCGTTTTAAGCATGCACATGCATCTTTTGGTAGACGCGGATGAAGTTTTCTGCAAAACCACAAGATGTGCATGCAAATGGTGCTTTTGGCAGAACGCGCACGTGGATTTCTACCAAACGACGTGCTAAGCATGCCGATGCTGCTCTTTTTAGCACCCCGCGCACGCATTTGTGCGGAAACGCGTTTTGAGCATGCACATGCATCTTTTGGTAGACGCGGATGAAGTTTCTGCAAAACCACAAGATGTGCATGCAAATGGTGCTTTTGGCAGAACGCGCACGTAGATTTCTACCAAACGACGTGCTAAGCATGCCGATGCTGCTCTTTTTAGCACCCGCGCACGCATTTGTGCGGAAACGCGTTTTTAAGCATGCACATGCATCTTTTGGTAGACGCGGATGAAGTTTTCTGCAAAACCACAAGATGTGCATGCAAATGGTGCTTTTTTGCAGAACGCGCACGTGGATTTCTACCAAACGACGTGCTAAGCATGCCGATGCTGCTCTTTTTAGCACCCGCGCACGGATTTGTGCGAAAACGCGTTTTAAGCATGCACATGCATCTTTTGGTAGACGCGGATGAAGTTTTCTGCAAAACCACAAGATGTGCATGCAAATGGTGCTTTTGGCAGAACGCGCACGTGGATTTCTACCAAACGACGTGCTAAGCATGCCGATGCTGCTCTTTTTAGCACCCGCGCACGCATTTGTGCGAAAACGCGTTTTAAGCATGCACATGCATCTTTTGGTAGACGCGGATGAAGTTTTCTGCAAAACCACAAGATGTGCATGCAAATGGTGCTTTTTGCAGAACGCGCACGTGGATTTCTACCAAACGACGTGCTAAGCATGCCGATGCTGCTCTTTTTAGCACCCGCGCACGCATTTGTGCGAAAACGCGTTTTTAAGCATGCACATGCATCTTTTGGTAGACGCGGATGAAGTTTTCTGCAAAACCACAAGATGTGCATGCAAATGGTGCTTTTGGCAGAACGCGCACGTGGATTTCTACCAAACGACGTGCTAAGCATGCCGATGCTGCTCTTTTTAGCACCCGCGCACAAATTTGTGCGGAAAACACGTTTTAAGCATGCACATGCATCTTTTGGTAGACGCGGATGAAGTTTTCTGCAAAACCACAAGATGTGCATGCAAATGGTGCTTTTTGCAGAACGCGCACGTGGATTTCTACCAAACGACGTGCTAAGCTTGCCGATGCTGCTCTTTTTAGCACCCGCGCACGGATTTGTGCGAAAACGCGTTTTAAGCATGCACATGCATCTTTTGGTAGACGCGGATGAAGTTTTCTGCAAAACCACAAGATGTGCATGCAAATGGTGCTTTTGGCAGAACGCGCACGTGGATTTCTACCAAACGACGTGCTAAGCATGCCGATGCTGCTCTTTTTAGCACCCGCGCACGCATTTGTGCGGAAACGCGTTTTGAGCATGCACATGCATCTTTTGGTAGACGCGGATGAAGTTTTCTGCAAAACCACAAGATGTGCATGCAAATGGTGCTTTTTGCAGAACGCGCACGTGGATTTCTACCAAACGACGTGCTAAGCATGCCGATGCTGCTCTTTTTAGCACCCACGCACGGATTTGTGCGAAAACGCGTTTTAAGCATGCACATGCATCTTTTGGTAGACGCGGATGAAGTTTTCTGCAAAACCACAAGATGTGCATGCAAATGGTGCTTTTGGCAGAACGCGCACGTAGATTTCTACCAAACGACGTGCTAATCATGCCGATGCTGCTCTTTTTAGCACCCGCGCACGCATTTGTGCGAAAACGCGTTTTAAGCATGCACATGCATCTTTTGGTAGACGCGGATGAAGTTTTCTGCAAAACCACAAGATGTGCATGCAAATGGTGCTTTTTGCAGAACGCGCACGTGGATTTCTACCAAACGACGTGCTAAGCATGCCGATGCTGCTCTTTTTAGCACCCGCGCACGGATTTGTGCGAAAACGCGTTTTAAGCATGCACATGCATCTTTTGGTAGACGCGGATGAAGTTTTCTGCAAAACCACAAGATGTGCATGCAAATGGTGCTTTTTGCAGAACGCGCACGTGGATTTCTACCAAACGACGTGCTAAGCATGCCGATGCTGCTATTCTAAGCACCCGCGCACGCATTTGTGCGAAAACGCGTTTTAAGCATGCACATGCACCTTTTGGTAGACGCGGATGAAGTTTTCTGCAAAACCACAAGATGTGCATGCAAATGGTGCTTTTGGCAGAACGCGCACGTGGATTTCTACCAAACGACGTGCTAAGCATGCCGATGCTGCTATTCTAAGCACCCGCGCACGCATTTGTGCGAAAACGCGTTTTAAGCATGCACATGCATCTTTTGGTAGACGCGGATGAAGTTTTCTGCAAAACCACAAGATGTGCATGCAAATGGTGCTTTTGGCAGAACGCGCACGTGGATTTCTACCAAACGACGTGCTAAGCATGCCGATGCTGCTATTTTTAGCACCCGCGCACGCATTTGTGCGAAAACGCGTTTTAAGCATGCACATGCATCTTTTGGTAGACGCGGATGAAGTTTTCTGCAAAACCACAAGATGTGCATGCAAATGGTGCTTTTTGCAGAACGCGCACGTGGATTTCTACCAAACGACGTGCTAAGCATGCCGATGCTGCTCTTTTTAGCACCCGCGCACAAATTTGTGCGAAAACGCGTTTTAAGCATGCACATGCATCTTTTGGTAGACGCGGATGAAGTTTTCTGCAAAACCACAAGATGTGCATGCAAATGGTGCTTTTTGCAGAACGCGCACGCGGATTTCTACCAAACGACGTGCTAAGCATGCCGATGCTGCTCTTTTTAGCACCCGCGCACGCATTTGTGCGAAAACGCGTTTTAAGCATGCACATGCATCTTTTGGTAGACGCGCATGATGTTTTCTGCAAAACCACAAGATGTGCATGCAAATGGTGCTTTTGGCAGAACGGGCACGTGGATTTCTACCAAACGACGTGCTAAGCATGCCGATGCTGCTCTTTTTAGCACCCGCGCACGCATTTGTGCGAAAACGCGTTTTAAGCATGCACATGCATCTTTTGGTAGACGCGGATGAAGTTTTCTGCAAAACAACAGGATGTGCATGCAAATGGTGCTTTTTGCAGAACGCGCACGTGGATTTCTACCAAACGACGTGCTAAGCATGCCGATGCTGCTCTTTTTAGCATCCGCGCACGGATTTGTGCGAAAACGCGTTTTAAGCATGCACATGCATCTTTTGGTAGACGCGGATGAAGTTTTCTGCAAAACCACAAGATGTGCATGCAAATGGTGCTTTTTGCAGAACGCGCACGTGGATTTCTACCAAACGACGTGCTAAGCATGCCGATGCTGCTATTCTAAGCACCCGCGCACGCATTTGTGCGAAAACGCGTTTTAAGCATGCACATGCACCTTTTGGTAGACGCGGATGAAGTTTTCTGCAAAACCACAAGATGTGCATGCAAATGGTGCTTTTGGCAGAACGCGCACGTGGATTTCTACCAAACGACGTGCTAAGCATGCCGATGCTGCTATTTTTAGCACCCGCGCACGCATTTGTGCGAAAACGCGTTTTAAGCATGCACATGCATCTTTTGGTAGACGCGGATGAAGTTTTCTGCAAAACCACAAGATGTGCATGCAAATGGTGCTTTTTGCAGAACGCGCACGTGGATTTCTACCAAACGACGTGCTAAGCATGCCGATGCTGCTCTTTTTAGCACCCGCGCACAAATTTGTGCGAAAACGCGTTTTAAGCATGCACATGCATCTTTTGGTAGACGCGGATGAAGTTTTCTGCAAAACCACGAGATGTGCATGCAAATGGTGCTTTTTGCAGAACGCGCACGTGGATTTCTACCAAACGACGTGCTAAGCTTGCCGATGCTGCTCTTTTTAGCACCCGCGCACGGATTTGTGCGAAAACACGTTTTAAGCATGCACATGCATCATTTGGTAGACGCGGATGAAGTTTTCTGCAAAACCACAAGATGTGCATGCAAATGGTGCTTTTTGCAGAACGCGCACGTGGATTTCTACCAAACGACGTGCTAAGCTTGGCGATGCTGCTCTTTTTAGCACCCGCGCACGGATTTGTGCGAAAACGCGTTTTAAGCATGCACATGCATCTTTGGTAGACGTGGATGAAGTTTTCTGCAAAACCACAAGATGTGCATGCAAATGGTGCTTTTGGCAGAACGCGCACGTAGATTTCTACCAAACGACGTGCTAAGCATGCCGATGCTGCTCTTTTTAGCACCCGCGCACGCATTTGTGCGGAAACGCGTTTTAAGCATGCACATGCATCTTTTGGTAGACGCGGATGATGTTTTCTGCAAAACCACAAGATGTGCATGCAAATGGTGCTTTTTGCAGAACGCGCACGTGGATTTCTACCAAACGACGTGCTAAGCATGCCGATGCTGCTCTTTTTAGCACCCGCGCACGGATTTGTGCGAAAACGCGTTTTAAGCATGCACATGCATCTTTTGGTAGACGCGGATGAAGTTTTCTGCAAAACCACAAGATGTGCATGCAAATGGTGCTTTTGGCAGAACGCGCACGTGGATTTCTACCAAACGACGTGCTAAGCATGCCGATGCTGCTCTTTTTAGCACCCGCGCACGCATTTGTGCGAAAACGCGTTTTAAGCATGCACATGCATCTTTTGGTAGACGCGGATGAAGTTTTCTGCAAAACCACAAGATGTGCATGCAAATGGTGCTTTTTGCAGAACGCGCACGTGGATTTCTACCAAACGACGTGCTAAGCATGCCGATGCTGCTCTTTTTAGCACCCGCGCACGCATTTGTGCGAAAACGCGTTTTAAGCATGCACATGCATCTTTTGGTAGACGCGGATGAAGTTTTCTGCAAAACCACAAGATGTGCATGCAAATGGTGCTTTTGGCAGAACGCGCACGTGGATTTCTACCAAACGACGTGCTAAGCATGCCGATGCTGCTCTTTTTAGCACCCGCGCACAAATTTGTGCGAAAACACGTTTTAAGCATGCACATGCATCTTTTGGTAGACGCGGATGAAGTTTTCTGCAAAACCACAAGATGTGCATGCAAATGGTGCTTTTTGCAGAACGCGCACGTGGATTTCTACCAAACGACGTGCTAAGCTTGCCGATGCTGCTCTTTTTAGCACCCGCGCACGGATTTGTGCGAAAACGCGTTTTAAGCATGCACATGCATCTTTTGGTAGACGCGGATGAAGTTTTCTGCAAAACCACAAGATGTGCATGCAAATGGTGCTTTTGGCAGAACGCGCACGTGGATTTCTACCAAACGACGTGCTAAGCATGCCGATGCTGCTCTTTTTAGCACCCGCGCACGCATTTGTGCGGAAACGCGTTTTGAGCATGCACATGCATCTTTTGGTAGATGCGGATGAAGTTTTCTGCAAAACCACAAGATGTGCATGCAAATGGTGCTTTTTGCAGAACGCGCACGTGGATTTCTACCAAACGACGTGCTAAGCATGCCGATGCTGCTCTTTTTAGCACCCACGCACGGATTTGTGCGAAAACGCGTTTTAAGCATGCACATGCTTCTTTTGGTAGACGCGGATGAAGTTTTCTGCAAAACCACAAGATGTGCATGCAAATGGTGCTTTTGGCAGAACGCGCACGTAGATTTCTACCAAACGACGTGCTAATCATGCCGATGCTGCTCTTTTTAGCACCCGCGCACGGATTTGTGCGAAAACGCGTTTTAAGCATGCACATGCATCTTTTGGTAGACGCGGATGAAGTTTTCTGCAAAACCACAAGATGTGCATGCAAATGGTGCTTTTGGCAGAACGCGCACGTGGATTTCTACCAAACGACGTGCTAAGCATGCCGATGCTGCTCTTTTTAGCACCCGCGCACGCATTTGTGCGAAAACGCGTTTTAAGCATGCACATGCATCTTTTGGTAGACGCGGATGAAGTTTTCTGCAAAACCACAAGATGTGCATGCAAATGGTGCTTTTGGCAGAACGCGCACGTGGATTTCTACCAAACGACGTGCTAAGCATGCCGATGCTGCTCTTTTTAGCACCCGCGCACAAATTTGTGCGAAAACACGTTTTAAGCATGCACATGCATCTTTTGGTAGACGCGGATGAAGTTTTCTGCAAAACCACAAGATGTGCATGCAAATGGTGCTTTTTGCAGAACGCGCACGTGGATTTCTACCAAACGACGTGCTAAGCTTGCCGATGCTGCTCTTTTTAGCACCCGCGCACGGATTTGTGCGAAAACGCGTTTTAAGCATGCACATGCACCTTTTGGTAGACGCGGATGAAGTTTTCTGCAAAACCACAAGATGTGCATGCAAATGGTGCTTTTGGCAGAACGCGCACGTGGATTTCTACCAAACGACGTGCTAAGCATGCCGATGCTGCTATTCTAAGCACCCGCGCACGCATTTGTGCGAAAACGCGTTTTAAGCATGCACATGCATCTTTTGGTAGACGCGGATGAAGTTTTCTGCAAAACCACAAGATGTGCATGCAAATGGTGCTTTTGGCAGAACGCGCACGTGGATTTCTACCAAACGACGTGCTAAGCATGCCGATGCTGCTATTTTTAGCACCCGCGCACGCATTTGTGCGAAAACGCGTTTTAAGCATGCACATGCATCTTTTGGTAGACGCGGATGAAGTTTTCTGCAAAACCACAAGATGTGCATGCAAATGGTGCTTTTTGCAGAACGCGCACGTGGATTTCTACCAAACGACGTGCTAAGCATGCCGATGCTGCTCTTTTTAGCACCCGCGCACAAATTTGTGCGAAAACGCGTTTTAAGCATGCACATGCATCTTTTGGTAGACGCGGATGAAGTTTTCTGCAAAACCACAAGATGTGCATGCAAATGGTGCTTTTTGCAGAACGCGCACGTGGATTTCTACCAAACGACGTGCTAAGCATGCCGATGCTGCTCTTTTTAGCACCCGCGCACGCATTTGTGCGAAAACGCGTTTTAAGCATGCACATGCATCTTTTGGTAGACGCGCATGAAGTTTTCTGCAAAACCACAAGATGTGCATGCAAATGGTGCTTTTGGCAGAACGGGCACGTGGATTTCTACCAAACGACGTGCTAAGCATGCCGATGCTGCTCTTTTTAGCACCCGCGCACGCATTTGTGCGAAAACGCGTTTTAAGCATGCACATGCATCTTTTGGTAGACGCGGATGAAGTTTTCTGCAAAACAACAGGATGTGCATGCAAATGGTGCTTTTTGCAGAACGCGCACGTGGATTTCTACCAAACGACGTGCTAAGCATGCCGATGCTGCTCTTTTTAGCACCCGCGCACGCATTTGTGCGAAAACGCGTTTTAAGCATGCACATGCATCTTTTGGTAGACGCGGATGAAGTTTTCTGCAAAACCACAAGATGTGCATGCAAATGGTGCTTTTTGCAGAACGCGCACGTGGATTTCTACCAAACGACGTGCTAAGCATGCCGATGCTGCTCTTTTTAGCACCCGCGCACGGATTTGTGCGAAAACGCGTTTTAAGCATGCACATGCATCTTTTGGTAAACGCGGATGAAGTTTTCTGCAAAACCACAAGATGTGCATGCAAATGGTGCTTTTTGCAGAACGCGCACGTGGATTTCTACCAAACGACGTGCTAAGCATGCCGATGCTGCTATTCTAAGCACCCGCGCACGCATTTGTGCGAAAACGCGTTTTAAGCATGCACATGCACCTTTTGGTAGACGCGGATGAAGTTTTCTGCAAAACCACAAGATGTGCATGCAAATGGTGCTTTTTGCAGAACGCGCACGTGGATTTCTACCAAACGACGTGCTAAGCATGCCGATGCTGCTCTTTTTAGCACCCGCGCACGCATTTGTGCGAAAACGCGTTTTAAGCATGCACATGCATCTTTTGGTAGACGCGCATGAAGTTTTCTGCAAAACCACAAGATGTGCATGCAAATGGTGCTTTTGGCAGAACGGGCACGTGGATTTCTACCAAACGACGTGCTAAGCATGCCGATGCTGCTCTTTTTAGCACCCGCGCACGGATTTGTGCGAAAACGCGTTTTAAGCATGCACATGCATCTTTTGGTAGACGCGGATGAAGTTTTCTGCAAAACCACAAGATGTGCATGCAAATGGTGCTTTTGGCAGAACGCGCACGTAGATTTCTACCAAACGACGTGCTAATCATGCCGATGCTGCTCTTTTTAGCACCCGCGCACGCATTTGTGCGAAAACGCGTTTTAAGCATGCACATGCATCTTTTGGTAGACGCGGATGAAGTTTTCTGCAAAACCACAAGATGTGCATGCAAATGGTGCTTTTTGCAGAACGCGCACGTGGATTTCTACCAAACGACGTGCTAAGCATGCCGATGCTGCTATTTTTAGCACCCGCGCACGCATTTGTGCGAAAACGCGTTTTAAGCATGCACATGCATCATTTGGTAGACGCGGATGAAGTTTTCTGCAAAACCACAAGATGTGCATGCAAATGGTGCTTTTTGCAGAAAGCGCACGTGGATTTCTACCAAACGACGTGCTAAGCATGCCGATGCTGCTCTTTTTAGCACCCGCGCACGGATTTGTGCGAAAACGCGTTTTAAGCATGCACATGCATCTTTTGGTAGACGCGGATGAAGTTTTCTGCAAAACCACAAGATGTGCATGCAAATGGTGCTTTTGGCAGAACGCGCACGTAGATTTCTACCAAACGACGTGCTAATCATGCCGATGCTGCTCTTTTTAGCACCCGCGCACGCATTTGTGCGAAAACGCGTTTTAAGCATGCACATGCATCTTTTGGTAGACGCGGATGAAGTTTTCTGCAAAACCACAAGATGTGCATGCAAATGGTGCTTTTTGCAGAACGCGCACGTGGATTTCTACCAAACGACGTGCTAAGCATGCCGATGCTGCTCTTTTTAGCACCCGCGCACGGATTTGTGCGAAAACGCGTTTTAAGCATGCACATGCATCTTTTGGTAGACGCGCATGAAGTTTTCTGCAAAACCACAAGATGTGCATGCAAATGGTGCTTTTTGCAGAACGCGCACGTGGATTTCTACCAAACGACGTGCTAAGCATGCCGATGCTGCTATTCTAAGCACCCGCGCACGCATTTGTGCGAAAACGCGTTTTAAGCATGCACATGCACCTTTTGGTAGACGCGGATGAAGTTTTCTGCAAAACCACAAGATGTGCATGCAAATGGTGCTTTTGGCAGAACGCGCACGTGGATTTCTACCAAACGACGTGCTAAGCATGCCGATGCTGCTATTCTAAGCACCCGCGCACGCATTTGTGCGAAAACGCGTTTTAAGCATGCACATGCATCTTTTGGTAGACGCGGATGAAGTTTTCTGCAAAACCACAAGATGTGCATGCAAATGGTGCTTTTGGCAGAACGCGCACGTGGATTTCTACCAAACGACGTGCTAAGCATGCCGATGCTGCTATTTTTAGCACCCGCGCACGCATTTGTGCGAAAACGCGTTTTAAGCATGCACATGCATCTTTTGGTAGACGCGGATGAAGTTTTCTGCAAAACCACAAGATGTGCATGCAAATGGTGCTTTTTGCAGAACGCGCACGTGGATTTCTACAAAACGACGTGCTAAGCATGCCGATGCTGCTCTTTTTAGCACCCGCGCACAAATTTGTGCGAAAACGCGTTTTAAGCATGCACATGCATCTTTTGGTAGACGCGGATGAAGTTTTCTGCAAAACCACGAGATGTGCATGCAAATGGTGCTTTTTGCAGAACGCGCACGTGGATTTCTACCAAACGACGTGCTAAGCATGCCGATGCTGCTCTTTTTAGCACCCGCGCACGCATTTGTGCGAAAACGCGTTTTAAGCATGCACATGCATCTTTTGGTAGACGCGGATGAAGTTTTCTGCAAAACCACAAGATGTGCATGCAAATGGTGCTTTTTGCAGAACGCGCACGTGGATTTCTACCAAACGACGTGCTAAGCATGCCGATGCTGCTCTTTTTAGCACCCGCGCACGCATTTGTGCGAAAACGCGTTTTAAGCATGCACATGCATCTTTTGGTAGACGCGGATGAAGTTTTCTGCAAAACCACAAGATGTGCATGCAAATGGTGCTTTTGGCAGAACGCGCACGTGGATTTCTACCAAACGACGTGCTAAGCATGCCGATGCTGCTCTTTTTAGCACCCGCGCACAAATTTGTGCGAAAACACGTTTTAAGCATGCACATGCATCTTTTGGTAGACGCGGATGAAGTTTTCTGCAAAACCACAAGATGTGCATGCAAATGGTGCTTTTTGCAGAACGCGCACGTGGATTTCTACCAAACGACGTGCTAAGCTTGCCGATGCTGCTCTTTTTAGCACCCGCGCACGGATTTGTGCGAAAACGCGTTTTAAGCATGCAGATGCATCTTTTGGTAGACGCGGATGAAGTTTTCTGCAAAACCACAAGATGTGCATGCAAATGGTGCTTTTGGCAGAACGCGCACGTGGATTTCTACCAAACGACGTGCTAAGCATGCCGATGCTGCTCTTTTTAGCACCCGCGCACGCATTTGTGCGGAAACGCGTTTTGAGCATGCACATGCATCTTTTGGTAGACGCGGATGAAGTTTTCTGCAAAACCACAAGATGTGCATGCAAATGGTGCTTTTTGCAGAACGCGCACGTGGATTTCTACCAAACGACGTGCTAAGCATGCCGATGCTGCTCTTTTTAGCACCCACGCACGGATTTGTGCGAAAACGCGTTTTAAGCATGCACATGCATCTTTTGGTAGACGCGGATGAAGTTTTCTGCAAAACCACAAGATGTGCATGCAAATGGTGCTTTTGGCAGAACGCGCACGTAGATTTCTACCAAACGACGTGCTAATCATGCCGATGCTGCTCTTTTTAGCACCCGCGCACGCATTTGTGCGAAAACGCGTTTTAAGCATGCACATGCATCTTTTGGTAGACGCGGATGAAGTTTTCTGCAAAACCACAAGATGTGCATGCAAATGGTGCTTTTTGCAGAACGCGCACGTGGATTTCTACCAAACGACGTGCTAAGCATGCCGATGCTGCTATTTTTAGCACCCGCGCACGCATTTGTGCGAAAACGCGTTTTAAGCATGCACATGCATCATTTGGTAGACGCGGATGAAGTTTTCTGCAAAACCACAAGATGTGCATGCAAATGGTGCTTTTTGCAGAACGCGCACGTGGATTTCTACCAAACGACGTGCTAAGCATGCCGATGCTGCTCTTTTTAGCACCCGCGCACGGATTTGTGCGAAAACGCGTTTTAAGCATGCACATGCATCTTTTGGTAGACGCGGATGAAGTTTTCTGCAAAACCACAAGATGTGCATGCAAATGGTGCTTTTTGCAGAACGCGCACGTGGATTTCTACCAAACGACGTGCTAAGCATGCCGATGCTGCTATTCTAAGCACCCGCGCACGCATTTGTGCGAAAACGCGTTTTAAGCATGCACATGCACCTTTTGGTAGACGCGGATGAAGTTTTCTGCAAAACCACAAGATGTGCATGCAAATGGTGCTTTTGGCAGAACGCGCACGTGGATTTCTACCAAACGACGTGCTAAGCATGCCGATGCTGCTATTCTAAGCACCCGCGCACGCATTTGTGCGAAAACGCGTTTTAAGCATGCACATGCATCTTTTGGTAGACGCGGATGAAGTTTTCTGCAAAACCACAAGATGTGCATGCAAATGGTGCTTTTGGCAGAACGCGCACGTGGATTTCTACCAAACGACGTGCTAAGCATGCCGATGCTGCTATTTTTAGCACCCGCGCACGCATTTGTGCGAAAACGCGTTTTAAGCATGCACATGCATCTTTTGGTAGACGCGGATGAAGTTTTCTGCAAAACCACAAGATGTGCATGCAAATGGTGCTTTTTGCAGAACGCGCACGTGGATTTCTACCAAACGACGTGCTAAGCATGCCGATGCTGCTCTTTTTAGCACCCGCGCACAAATTTGTGCGAAAACGCGTTTTAAGCATGCACATGCATCTTTTGGTAGACGCGGATGAAGTTTTCTGCAAAACCACAAGATGTGCATGCAAATGGTGCTTTTTGCAGAACGCGCACGTGGATTTCTACCAAACGACGTGCTAAGCATGCCGATGCTGCTCTTTTTAGCACCCGCGCACGCATTTGTGCGAAAACGCGTTTTAAGCATGCACATGCATCTTTTGGTAGACGCGCATGAAGTTTTCTGCAAAACCACAAGATGTGCATGCAAATGGTGCTTTTGGCAGAACGGGCACGTGGATTTCTACCAAACGACGTGCTAAGCATGCCGATGCTGCTCTTTTTAGCACCCGCGCACGCATTTGTGCGAAAACGCGTTTTAAGCATGCACATGCATCTTTTGGTAGACGCGGATGAAGTTTTCTGCAAAACAACAGGATGTGCATGCAAATGGTGCTTTTTGCAGAACGCGCACGTGGATTTCTACCAAACGACGTGCTAAGCATGCCGATGCTGCTCTTTTTAGCACCCGCGCACGCATTTGTGCGAAAACGCGTTTTAAGCATGCACATGCATCTTTTGGTAGACGCGGATGAAGTTTTCTGCAAAACCACAAGATGTGCATGCAAATGGTGCTTTTTGCAGAACGCGCACGTGGATTTCTACCAAACGACGTGCTAAGCATGCCGATGCTGCTCTTTTTAGCACCCGCGCACGGATTTGTGCGAAAACGCGTTTTAAGCATGCACATGCATCTTTTGGTAGACGCGGATGAAGTTTTCTGCAAAACCACAAGATGTGCATGCAAATGGTGCTTTTTGCAGAACGCGCACGTGGATTTCTACCAAACGACGTGCTAAGCATGCCGATGCTGCTATTCTAAGCACCCGCGCACGCATTTGTGCGAAAACGCGTTTTAAGCATGCACATGCACCTTTTGGTAGACGCGGATGAAGTTTTCTGCAAAACCACAAGATGTGCATGCAAATGGTGCTTTTTGCAGAACGCGCACGTGGATTTCTACCAAACGACGTGCTAAGCATGCCGATGCTGCTCTTTTTAGCACCCGCGCACGCATTTGTGCGAAAACGCGTTTTAAGCATGCACATGCATCTTTTGGTAGACGCGCATGAAGTTTTCTGCAAAACCACAAGATGTGCATGCAAATGGTGCTTTTGGCAGAACGGGCACGTGGATTTCTACCAAACGACGTGCTAAGCATGCCGATGCTGCTCTTTTTAGCACCCGCGCACGCATTTGTGCGAAAACGCGTTTTAAGCATGCACATGCATCTTTTGGTAGACGCGGATGAAGTTTTCTGCAAAACAACAGGATGTGCATGCAAATGGTGCTTTTTGCAGAACGCGCACGTGGATTTCTACCAAACGACGTGCTAAGCATGCCGATGCTGCTCTTTTTAGCACCCGCGCACGCATTTGTGCGAAAACGCGTTTTAAGCATGCACATGCATCTTTTGGTAGACGCGGATGAAGTTTTCTGCAAAACCACAAGATGTGCATGCAAATGGTGCTTTTTGCAGAACGCGCACGTGGATTTCTACCAAACGACGTGCTAAGCATGCCGATGCTGCTATTCTAAGCACCCGCGCACGCATTTGTGCGAAAACGCGTTTTAAGCATGCACATGCACCTTTTGGTAGACGCGGATGAAGTTTTCTGCAAAACCACAAGATGTGCATGCAAATGGTGCTTTTTGCAGAACGCGCACGTGGATTTCTACCAAACGACGTGCTAAGCATGCCGATGCTGCTCTTTTTAGCACCCGCGCACGCATTTGTGCGAAAACGCGTTTTAAGCATGCACATGCATCTTTTGGTAGACGCGGATGAAGTTTTCTGCAAAACCACAAGATGTGCATGCAAATGGTGCTTTTGGCAGAACGGGCACGTGGATTTCTACCAAACGACGTGCTAAGCATGCCGATGCTGCTCTTTTTAGCACCCGCGCACGCATTTGTGCGAAAACGCGTTTTAAGCATGCACATGCATCTTTTGGTAGACGCGGATGAAGTTTTCTGCAAAACAACAGGATGTGCATGCAAATGGTGCTTTTTGCAGAACGCGCACGTGGATTTCTACCAAACGACGTGCTAAGCATGCCGATGCTGCTCTTTTTAGCACCCGCGCACGCATTTGTGCGAAAACGCGTTTTAAGCATGCACATGCATCTTTTGGTAGACGCGGATGAAGTTTTCTGCAAAACCACAAGATGTGCATGCAAATGGTGCTTTTTGCAGAACGCGCACGTGGATTTCTACCAAACGACGTGCTAAGCATGCCGATGCTGCTCTTTTTAGCACCCGCGCACGGATTTGTGCGAAAACGCGTTTTAAGCATGCACATGCATCTTTTGGTAGACGCGGATGAAGTTTTCTGCAAAACCACAAGATGTGCATGCAAATGGTGCTTTTTGCAGAACGCGCACGTGGATTTCTACCAAACGACGTGCTAAGCATGCCGATGCTGCTATTCTAAGCACCCGCGCACGCATTTGTGCGAAAACGCGTTTTAAGCATGCACATGCACCTTTTGGTAGACGCGGATGAAGTTTTCTGCAAAACCACAAGATGTGCATGCAAATGGTGCTTTTTGCAGAACGCGCACGTGGATTTCTACCAAACGACGTGCTAAGCATGCCGATGCTGCTCTTTTTAGCACCCGCACACGGATTTGTGCGAAAACGCGTTTTAAGCATGCACATGCATCTTTTGGTAGACGCGGATGAAGTTTTCTGCAAAACCACAAGATGTGCATGCAAATGGTGCTTTTGGCAGAACGCGCACGTGGATTTCTACCAAACGACGTGCTAAGCATGCCGATGCTGCTCTTTTTAGCACCCGCGCACGCATTTGTGCGAAAACGCGTTTTAAGCATGCACATGCATCTTTTGGTAGACGCGGATGAAGTTTTCTGCAAAACCACAAGATGTGCATGCAAATGGTGCTTTTTGCAGAACGCGCACGTGGATTTCTACCAAACGACGTGCTAAGCATGCCGATGCTGCTCTTTTTAGCACCCGCGCACGCATTTGTGCGAAAACGCGTTTTAAGCATGCACATGCATCTTTTGGTAGACGCGGATGAAGTTTTCTGCAAAACCACAAGATGTGCATGCAAATGGTGCTTTTGGCAGAACGCGCACGTGGATTTCTACCAAACGACGTGCTAAGCATGCCGATGCTGCTCTTTTTAGCACCCGCGCACAAATTTGTGCGAAAACGCGTTTTAAGCATGCACATGCATCTTTTGGTAGACGCGGATGAAGTTTTCTGCAAAAACACAAGATGTGCATGCAAATGGTGCTTTTTGCAGAACGCGCACGTGGATTTCTACCAAACGACGTGCTAAGCTTGCCGATGCTGCTCTTTTTAGCACCCGCGCACGGATTTGTGCGAAAACGCGTTTTAAGCATGCACATGCATCTTTTGGTAGACGCGGATGAAGTTTTCTGCAAAACCACAAGATGTGCATGCAAATGGTGCTTTTGGCAGAACGCGCACGTGGATTTCTACCAAACGACGTGCTAAGCATGCCGATGCTGCTCTTTTTAGCACCCGCGCACGCATTTGTGCGGAAACGCGTTTTGAGCATGCACATGCATCTTTTGGTAGACGCGGATGAAGTTTTCTGCAAAACCACAAGATGTGCATGCAAATGGTGCTTTTTGCAGAACGCGCACGTGGATTTCTACCAAACGACGTGCTAAGCATGCCGATGCTGCTCTTTTTAGCACCCGCGCACGGATTTGTGCGAAAACGCGTTTTAAGCATGCACATGCATCTTTTGGTAGACGCGGATGAAGTTTTCTGCAAAACCACAAGATGTGCATGCAAATGGTGCTTTTGGCAGAACGCGCACGTAGATTTCTACCAAACGACGTGCTAATCATGCCGATGCTGCTCTTTTTAGCACCCGCGCACGCATTTGTGCGAAAACGCGTTTTAAGCATGCACATGCATCTTTTGGTAGACGCGGATGAAGTTTTCTGCAAAACCACAAGATGTGCATGCAAATGGTGCTTTTGGCAGAACGCGCACGTGGATTTCTACCAAACGACGTGCTAAGCATGCCGATGCTGCTATTTTTAGCACCCGCGCACGCATTTGTGCGAAAACGCGTTTTAAGCATGCACATGCATCTTTTGGTAGACGCGGATGAAGTTTTCTGCAAAACCACAAGATGTGCATGCAAATGGTGCTTTTTGCAGAACGCGCACGTGGATTTCTACCAAACGACGTGCTAAGCATGCCGATGCTGCTCTTTTTAGCACCCGCGCACAAATTTGTGCGAAAACGCGTTTTAAGCATGCACATGCATCTTTTGGTAGACGCGGATGAAGTTTTCTGCAAAACCACAAGATGTGCATGCAAATGGTGCTTTTTGCAGAACGCGCACGTGGATTTCTACCAAACGACGTGCTAAGCATGCCGATGCTGCTCTTTTTAGCACCCGCGCACGCATTTGTGCGAAAACGCGTTTTAAGCATGCACATGCATCTTTTGGTAGACGCGCATGAAGTTTTCTGCAAAACCACAAGATGTGCATGCAAATGGTGCTTTTGGCAGAACGGGCACGTGGATTTCTACCAAACGACGTGCTAAGCATGCCGATGCTGCTCTTTTTAGCACCCGCGCACGCATTTGTGCGAAAACGCGTTTTAAGCATGCACATGCATCTTTTGGTAGACGCGGATGAAGTTTTCTGCAAAACAACAGGATGTGCATGCAAATGGTGCTTTTTGCAGAACGCGCACGTGGATTTCTACCAAACGACGTGCTAAGCATGCCGATGCTGCTCTTTTTAGCACCCGCGCACGCATTTGTGCGAAAACGCGTTTTAAGCATGCACATGCATCTTTTGGTAGACGCGGATGAAGTTTTCTGCAAAACCACAAGATGTGCATGCAAATGGTGCTTTTTGCAGAACGCGCACGTGGATTTCTACCAAACGACGTGCTAAGCATGCCGATGCTGCTCTTTTTAGCACCCGCGCACGGATTTGTGCGAAAACGCGTTTTAAGCATGCACATGCATCTTTTGGTAGACGCGGATGAAGTTTTCTGCAAAACCACAAGATGTGCATGCAAATGGTGCTTTTTGCAGAACGCGCACGTGGATTTCTACCAAACGACGTGCTAAGCATGCCGATGCTGCTATTCTAAGCACCCGCGCACGCATTTGTGCGAAAACGCGTTTTAAGCATGCACATGCACCTTTTGGTAGACGCGGATGAAGTTTTCTGCAAAACCACAAGATGTGCATGCAAATGGTGCTTTTTGCAGAACGCGCACGTGGATTTCTACCAAACGACGTGCTAAGCATGCCGATGCTGCTCTTTTTAGCACCCGCGCACGCATTTGTGCGAAAACGCGTTTTAAGCATGCACATGCATCTTTTGGTAGACGCGCATGAAGTTTTCTGCAAAACCACAAGATGTGCATGCAAATGGTGCTTTTGGCAGAACGGGCACGTGGATTTCTACCAAACGACGTGCTAAGCATGCCGATGCTGCTCTTTTTAGCACCCGCGCACGCATTTGTGCGAAAACGCGTTTTAAGCATGCACATGCATCTTTTGGTAGACGCGGATGAAGTTTTCTGCAAAACAACAGGATGTGCATGCAAATGGTGCTTTTTGCAGAACGCGCACGTGGATTTCTACCAAACGACGTGCTAAGCATGCCGATGCTGCTCTTTTTAGCACCCGCGCACGCATTTGTGCGAAAACGCGTTTTAAGCATGCACATGCATCTTTTGGTAGACGCGGATGAAGTTTTCTGCAAAACCACAAGATGTGCATGCAAATGGTGCTTTTTGCAGAACGCGCACGTGGATTTCTACCAAACGACGTGCTAAGCATGCCGATGCTGCTATTCTAAGCACCCGCGCACGCATTTGTGCGAAAACGCGTTTTAAGCATGCACATGCACCTTTTGGTAGACGCGGATGAAGTTTTCTGCAAAACCACAAGATGTGCATGCAAATGGTGCTTTTTGCAGAACGCGCACGTGGATTTCTACCAAACGACGTGCTAAGCATGCCGATGCTGCTCTTTTTAGCACCCGCGCACGCATTTGTGCGAAAACGCGTTTTAAGCATGCACATGCATCTTTTGGTAGACGCGGATGAAGTTTTCTGCAAAACCACAAGATGTGCATGCAAATGGTGCTTTTGGCAGAACGGGCACGTGGATTTCTACCAAACGACGTGCTAAGCATGCCGATGCTGCTCTTTTTAGCACCCGCGCACGCATTTGTGCGAAAACGCGTTTTAAGCATGCACATGCATCTTTTGGTAGACGCGGATGAAGTTTTCTGCAAAACAACAGGATGTGCATGCAAATGGTGCTTTTTGCAGAACGCGCACGTGGATTTCTACCAAACGACGTGCTAAGCATGCCGATGCTGCTCTTTTTAGCACCCGCGCACGCATTTGTGCGAAAACGCGTTTTAAGCATGCACATGCATCTTTTGGTAGACGCGGATGAAGTTTTCTGCAAAACCACAAGATGTGCATGCAAATGGTGCTTTTTGCAGAACGCGCACGTGGATTTCTACCAAACGACGTGCTAAGCATGCCGATGCTGCTCTTTTTAGCACCCGCGCACGGATTTGTGCGAAAACGCGTTTTAAGCATGCACATGCATCTTTTGGTAGACGCGGATGAAGTTTTCTGCAAAACCACAAGATGTGCATGCAAATGGTGCTTTTTGCAGAACGCGCACGTGGATTTCTACCAAACGACGTGCTAAGCATGCCGATGCTGCTATTCTAAGCACCCGCGCACGCATTTGTGCGAAAACGCGTTTTAAGCATGCACATGCACCTTTTGGTAGACGCGGATGAAGTTTTCTGCAAAACCACAAGATGTGCATGCAAATGGTGCTTTTTGCAGAACGCGCACGTGGATTTCTACCAAACGACGTGCTAAGCATGCCGATGCTGCTCTTTTTAGCACCCGCACACGGATTTGTGCGAAAACGCGTTTTAAGCATGCACATGCATCTTTTGGTAGACGCGGATGAAGTTTTCTGCAAAACCACAAGATGTGCATGCAAATGGTGCTTTTGGCAGAACGCGCACGTGGATTTCTACCAAACGACGTGCTAAGCATGCCGATGCTGCTCTTTTTAGCACCCGCGCACGCATTTGTGCGAAAACGCGTTTTAAGCATGCACATGCATCTTTTGGTAGACGCGGATGAAGTTTTCTGCAAAACCACAAGATGTGCATGCAAATGGTGCTTTTTGCAGAACGCGCACGTGGATTTCTACCAAACGACGTGCTAAGCATGCCGATGCTGCTCTTTTTAGCACCCGCGCACGCATTTGTGCGAAAACGCGTTTTAAGCATGCACATGCATCTTTTGGTAGACGCGGATGAAGTTTTCTGCAAAACCACAAGATGTGCATGCAAATGGTGCTTTTGGCAGAACGCGCACGTGGATTTCTACCAAACGACGTGCTAAGCATGCCGATGCTGCTCTTTTTAGCACCCGCGCACAAATTTGTGCGAAAACGCGTTTTAAGCATGCACATGCATCTTTTGGTAGACGCGGATGAAGTTTTCTGCAAAAACACAAGATGTGCATGCAAATGGTGCTTTTTGCAGAACGCGCACGTGGATTTCTACCAAACGACGTGCTAAGCTTGCCGATGCTGCTCTTTTTAGCACCCGCGCACGGATTTGTGCGAAAACGCGTTTTAAGCATGCACATGCATCTTTTGGTAGACGCGGATGAAGTTTTCTGCAAAACCACAAGATGTGCATGCAAATGGTGCTTTTGGCAGAACGCGCACGTGGATTTCTACCAAACGACGTGCTAAGCATGCCGATGCTGCTCTTTTTAGCACCCGCGCACGCATTTGTGCGGAAACGCGTTTTGAGCATGCACATGCATCTTTTGGTAGACGCGGATGAAGTTTTCTGCAAAACCACAAGATGTGCATGCAAATGGTGCTTTTTGCAGAACGCGCACGTGGATTTCTACCAAACGACGTGCTAAGCATGCCGATGCTGCTCTTTTTAGCACCCGCGCACGGATTTGTGCGAAAACGCGTTTTAAGCATGCACATGCATCTTTTGGTAGACGCGGATGAAGTTTTCTGCAAAACCACAAGATGTGCATGCAAATGGTGCTTTTGGCAGAACGCGCACGTAGATTTCTACCAAACGACGTGCTAATCATGCCGATGCTGCTCTTTTTAGCACCCGCGCACGCATTTGTGCGAAAACGCGTTTTAAGCATGCACATGCATCTTTTGGTAGACGCGGATGAAGTTTTCTGCAAAACCACAAGATGTGCATGCAAATGGTGCTTTTTGCAGAACGCGCACGTGGATTTCTACCAAACGACGTGCTAAGCATGCCGATGCTGCTATTTTTAGCACCCGCGCACGCATTTGTGCGAAAACGCGTTTTAAGCATGCACATGCATCATTTGGTAGACGCGGATGAAGTTTTCTGCAAAACCACAAGATGTGCATGCAAATGGTGCTTTTTGCAGAACGCGCACGGGGATTTCTACCAAACGACGTGCTAAGCATGCCGATGCTGCTCTTTTTAGCACCCGCGCACGCATTTGTGCGAAAACGCGTTTTAAGCATGCACGTGCATCTTTTGGTAGACGCGGATGAAGTTTTCTGCAAAACCACAAGATGTGCATGCAAATGGTGCTTTTTGCAGAACGTGCACGTGGATTTCTACCAAACGACGTGCTAAGCTTGCCGATGCTGCTCTTTTTAGCACCCGCGCACGGATTTGTGCGAAAACGCGTTTTAAGCATGCACATGCATCTTTTGGTAGACGCGGATGAAGTTTTCTGCAAAACCACAAGATGTGCATGCAAATGGTGCTTTTGGCAGAACGCGCACGTAGATTTCTACCAAACGACGTGCTAAGCATGCCGATGCTGCTCTTTTTAGCACCCGCGCACGCATTTGTGCAGAAACGCGTTTTAAGCATGCACATGCATCTTTTGGTAGACGCGGATGAAGTTTTCTGCAAAACCACAAGATGTGCATGCAAATGGTGCTTTTTGCAGAACGCGCACGTGGATTTCTACCAAACGACGTGCTAAGCTTGCCGATGCTGCTCTTTTTAGCACCCGCGCACGGATTTGTGCGAAAACACGTTTTAAGCATGCACATGCATCATTTGGTAGACGCGGATGAAGTTTTCTGCAAAACCACAAGATGTGCATGCAAATGGTGCTTTTTGCAGAACGCGCACGTGGATTTCTACCAAACGACGTGCTAAGCATGCCGATGCTGCTCTTTTTAGCACCCGCGCACGGATTTGTGCGAAAACGCGTTTTAAGCATGCACATGCATCTTTTGGTAGACGCGGATGAAGTTTTCTGCAAAACCACAAGATGTGCATGCAAATGGTGCTTTTTGCAGAACGCGCACGTGGATTTCTACCAAACGACGTGCTAAGCATGCCGATGCTGCTATTCTAAGCACCCGCGCACGCATTTGTGCGAAAACGCGTTTTAAGCATGCACATGCACCTTTTGGTAGACGCGGATGAAGTTTTCTGCAAAACCACAAGATGTGCATGCAAATGGTGCTTTTTGCAGAACGCGCACGTGGATTTCTACCAAACGACGTGCTAAGCATGCCGATGCTGCTCTTTTTAGCACCCGCGCACGGATTTGTGCGAAAACGCGTTTTAAGCATGCACATGCATCTTTTGGTAGACGCGGATGAAGTTTTCTGCAAAACCACAAGATGTGCATGCAAATGGTGCTTTTGGCAGAACGCGCACGTGGATTTCTACCAAACGACGTGCTAACCATGCCGATGCTGCTATTTTTAGCACCCGCGCACGCATTTGTGCAAAAACGCGTTTTGAGCATGCACATGCATCTTTTGGTAGACGCGGATGAAGTTTTCTGCAAAACCACAAGATGTGCATGCAAATGGTGCTTTTTGCAGAACGCGCACGTGGATTTCTACCAAACGACGTGCTAACCATGCCGATGCTGCTATTTTTAGCACCCGCGCACCCATTTGTGCAAAAACGCGTTTTGAGCATGCACATGCATCTTTTGGTAGACGCGGATGAAGTTTTCTGCAAAACCACAAGATGTGCATGCAAATGGTGCTTTTTGCAGAACGCGCACGGGGATTTCTACCAAACGACGTGCTAAGCATGCCGATGCTGCTCTTTTTAGCACCCGCGCACGCATTTGTGCGAAAACGCGTTTTAAGCATGCACGTGCATCTTTTGGTAGACGCGGATGAAGTTTTCTGCAAAACCACAAGATGTGCATGCAAATGGTGCTTTTTGCAGAACGTGCACGTGGATTTCTACCAAACGACGTGCTAAGCTTGCCGATGCTGCTCTTTTTAGCACCCGCGCACGGATTTGTGCGAAAACGCGTTTTAAGCATGCACATGCATCTTTTGGTAGACGCGGATGAAGTTTTCTGCAAAACCACAAGATGTGCATGCAAATGGTGCTTTTTGCAGAACGCGCACGTAGATTTCTACCAAACGACGTGCTAAGCATGCCGATGCTGCTCTTTTTAGCACCCGCGCACGCATTTGTGCGGAAACGCGTTTTAAGCATGCACATGCATCTTTTGGTAGACGCGGATGAAGTTTTCTGCAAAACCACAAGATGTGCATGCAAATGGTGCTTTTTGCAGAACGCGCACGTGGATTTCTACCAAACGACGTGCTAAGCATGCCGATGCTGCTCTTTTTAGCACCCGCGCACGGATTTGTGCGAAAACGCGTTTTAAGCATGCACATGCATCTTTTGGTAGACGCGGATGAAGTTTTCTGCAAAACCACAAGATGTGCATGCAAATGGTGCTTTTTGCAGAACGCGCACGTGGATTTCTACCAAACGACGTGCTAAGCATGCCGATGCTGCTCTTTTTAGCACCCGCGCACGCATTTGTGCGAAAACGCGTTTTAAGCATGCACATGCATCTTTTGGTAGACGCGGATGAAGTTTTCTGCAAAACCACAAGATGTGCATGCAAATGGTGCTTTTGGCAGAACGGGCACGTGGATTTCTACCATACGACGTGCTAAGCATGCCGATGCTGCTCTTTTTAGCACCCGCGCACGCATTTTTGCGAAAACGCGTTTTAAGCATGCACATGCACCTTTTGGTAGACGCGGATGAAGTTTTCTGCAAAACCACAAGATGTGCATGCAAATGGTGCTTTTTGCAGAACGCGCACGTGGATTTCTACCAAACGACGTGCTAAGCATGCCGATGCTGCTCTTTTTAGCACCCGCGCACGGATTTGTGCGAAAACGCGTTTTAAGCATGCACATGCATCTTTTGGTAGACACGGATGAAGTTTTCTGCAAAACCACAAGATGTGCATGCAAATGGTGCTTTTTGCAGAACGCGCACGTGGATTTCTACCAAACGACGTGCTAAGCATGCCGATGCTGCTCTTTTTAGCACCCGCGCACGGATTTGTGCGAAAACGCGTTTTAAGCATGCACATGCATCTTTTGGTAGACGCGGATGAAGTTTTCTGCAAAACCACAAGATGTGCATGCAAATGGTGCTTTTGGCAGAACGCGCTCGTGGATTTCTACCAAACGACGTGCTAAGCATGCCGATGCTGCTATTTTTAGCACCCGCGCACGCATTTGTGCGAAAACGCGTTTTAAGCATGCACATGCATCTTTTGGTAGACGCGGATGATGTTTTCTGCAAAACCACAAGATGTGCATGCAAATGGTGCTTTTTGCAGAACGCGCACGTGGATTTCTACCAAACGACGTGCTAAGCATGCCGATGCTGCTCTTTTTAGCACCCGCGCACGCATTTGTGCGAAAACGCGTTTTAAGCATGCACATGCATCTTTTGGTAGACGCGGATGAAGTTTTCTGCAAAACCACAAGATGTGCATGCAAATGGTGCTTTTTGCAGAACGCGCACGTGGATTTCTACCAAACGACGTGCTAAGCTTGTCGATGCTGCTCTTTTTAGCACCCGCGCACGCATTTGTGCGAAAACGCGTTTTAAGCATGCACATGCATCTTTTGGTAGACGCGGATAAGTTTTCTGCAAAACCACAAGATGTGCATGCAAATGGTCCTTTTTGCAGAACGCGCACGTGGATTTCTACCAAACGACGTGCTAAGCATGCCGATGCTGCTCTTTTTAGCACCCGCGCACGCATTTGTGCGAAAACGCGTTTTAAGCATGCACATCCCTACTAGAAAATCCTATTTGTTTTCAAACGGGTTTCATCAAATAGGGTTATGGAACGGGACCCCGTTTGATCCTGTTCAGTCCTGACCTGTTTAAATCCTGTTTATTCCTGTTTAAACCTGACCCGTTTAAATCCTGTTTAAACCTGACCCGTTTAAATCCTGTTTGATCCTGACCCGTTTAAATCCTGTTTAATCCTGACCCGTTTAATCCCGTCCTATCTAACCCAGACCTGTTTGCCCCTGTTCAGACCTATATTTTGCTGCATTCATACCTGGTCCTTCCAGAATGGATTGATGTTGCTTAATATAATTTACTCTTAAACCTATTTTGTACATTTGTGTATTTGCGATCAGCATTGAAGAGAAGTAGATCTGCATTATGTTTGCAACAAGAATGCCACTTTCACATGTAGGTTTGCCTGGTACATTGCTTGATACGAAGATAAACACAATTTTCGGCATAAATTGATTAGCACTACCAACACTGATGTGATACATCATGAACAAGTTTTGTATGACCCACGAGTACGTTCTCTATGTATGACCTACAAGAAAATGCACCCTGAAGAAGACTGTACCTCATTTTCATATTTACTACTAGTATGCAAATGTAATTCTTGCAGATTTAGTATTTGTTCGATTACTTGTACTCGTTTTAATGCAGTGCTTTTTGTTGTAAT
This sequence comes from Dermacentor andersoni, assembly GCF_023375885.2. Taxonomy (NCBI): domain Eukaryota; kingdom Metazoa; phylum Arthropoda; class Arachnida; order Ixodida; family Ixodidae; genus Dermacentor; species Dermacentor andersoni. The sequence continues at coordinate 26,920 of NW_027314948.1, read as the reverse complement.
GGTTTGTTCACAAATCCACAGTAAAGCGTAATTTTGGGGTGAAAAATGTCAGGCAAAGTATTGGCATGTACTTGTAAGTGAAAAAGACAAGTATACTTTACGTAGGTATTTCTGTACACCAACTTGAGCTTTCATTAAGCCTGAAGTCATCCGGCTTAAAAAAAAGCATGTCATAAATGTCCCAAGCACTGTTTATTGGACCTTCTAACGGTATTTCGATGCATCCAGTCTGCCGAGAGAAGACCGCTGGAGTGGGTTGCTTGGGTGAGAGCGAGCAGGGCACCTGAAAAAGTAAAGCCAATAATTTATCTTGACTCATGCAACAGGTTGGCACATAAGCAAATTCGCCTATGTTCCCACAGATAAGAAAGGTTCAGCATTCCAGTCATAGGAGATAATGAATAAATCTTATTGAAAAATATGTGGTTTCATGCAATGCCTATGTTTCAAGGGAACATGGAGTACTGTGGGAGAATAAGCTGTCATAATTAGCAGGCGATTGAAGCAAGTGTTATAGGAAAAAGATGGACACATCGTTTGATTAGCAATAATTACTAGTATTGAAGCAACAGAATACAAACATGAAATACCTTTAAAAACAACACCGACAGGTTGAGATAATAAATTATTCAGAAACTAAACCCTTCTGCCAGCAAAATACCGTAGTGTACTGGCTTTGACATTGCGCTGCTCAGGCAGAGGGCGTGGGATTGAATCCCGGCCACAATGGCTGCATTTAGATGGCAGGGAAATGCCGAAACCCCTATGTAAGGTCTATTGGGTACACGTTAAAGGAGACTAGGGATCCCGCCAACTTGAAGTTATAAAAACCGGGGTAAATTTCGAGATAAGCAAACTCACAAAAGTAGAAGGCCCTGGCCATGCGAAGACCATATAAAGCCTTTTAAGGTAGGTGCCAGCAGCCGCAAAATTTCTTGCAAAAGCGAAATATAGCAGAAGCGGTATTTTTCCGTAGATCACTTTTGCAAGGTATTTTACAACTTGACACCCGACATGTTGGGCATCTACGGGCAACAGCAATTCTTGCACAGATCATAGCAAACACTGTTGCACCTAAGTATACATAGACACATAGGTATAGGTACAGTCGCCGACTGATTTTCCGGACTCCGAAAATTCGGACTTGATTTCTCGGTCTGCTTCACGGCACCGCCATTCTCCCCATGGACCATAATGTATAACAACTTCCGAAAGTTCGGTCGCCTTGCAACCTCTCGTCTGATTTTTCGGACACTCCTTGAGCCAACTTGATCGAGAGCACCATGCAACGACTCTGACCGTTGCATGGTTCTACTTGCTGAACGACATTTTTGTTTTGAACGGAGCCTCCTTGCTGCCCGACGAAGTGGTGCTACTGCAAATCCCTGCTCATCATCATCGTCTCTGCCTGGTTTGTAGCTACAGCAGTTCCGGTCTCAGCTTAGTATGCCATGTCAAGACAATCCAGCAGCTGATTTGTTTGTTTCTTCGTGCACGACGCTGCGAGTAGGCCAGGTTTTTTGTTTGTGCAACTGATGTCGGCGTGACGATGTTTGATGAAGCAAGATGGGCCAATTCATTCCACTAATATCTAGAATAGCTACCTGTAAGCACCACCTACCTTTCAACAACATTTGCAAAGCAAAAAACCTCATCCTGAAAAGTCTGCACATGACGACATCGGTAGCATCATCAGCGTGGGGCCTCAAGATAATTCGGCAAGCCAAGAAGTTACTGACAGCACAAGTGCAAGCTTGCCAACAGGAAATCAGTGGCTGAATAATGCACCTTCTACCAATTGGTAGACAGTGCATTTTCGCAAAGCCCTAACTATAGCAGATCATTGTTCAGGAGTTCCCAAATGCACAACTCTATGCCATTTTCACACAGACTCTAGGGAAGCACCTCTGCACAGTTGCAAGAAAAAAAGCTAGATGCCCCAAGAGAAATGAGCCCACTCAAGCCATGGAAGTTGTGTTTACCTTGTCTTCCTACAACTACTCAAAACCTAGGACTGCTGTTTTGCACAAGGGAACAAACGTCAACATTGGTGCCTCGCCCAACACAAGTGGTCTGCGCTGTAGAAGGTGCCATAAGTCAGCCCACAGATGAGGCCCACACCAGTGCTGTCAGTGTGCTGTACAAATTGCAGAAGCACAGCCTACAAGCTTGTCTGCCTTAGTGTGATCGCACCAATGAACGAAAACTAACGAATCAAGTTTGTTTCGTGCCGAGAACAGTTGCCTCATGCTGGCTTGGTTTGTTGTGTAGGCATGTAAATAATGAAAAGGCCTGCATCACTATCTCTGAAAAAAAAAAATCATGTAACAAAGCACGTACAGTACACAGGTGCAGTGTCTATCACATACCATTTCGTGCAGTAGAGGCTACATCGGATAAACCGGCCAATGTATAAATGACTGGCAGCGTGACCAAGCAAACTTGATGCATGGGTCAGTTAGCAGTGGTAGTGCACTGCTCTCGGCGCACATGCACCTATGTTTGAAAGCTGCTTGATCGTGACAAAATATAAAGACAAAAGCGCTGGAGAGATATCTGAGGCTGTTCTTATATGTATGACGAGGAACCTAGCGCTAGCTCCCCATGCAGAGAATTACTAGACAGTGAGACTGCTTCTTATCATTGTAAAACAAGTGTCACGCTCACCATGTTTCTGTGCGAACAGCATGTATTCAGATCTATTCTCCCCCTTCCACCTTTTGCACAATATCACTGTGCGAGCAATAATACTGAACTGTTAGTAGCACTCTGTCCTGTTGCCTCCTTTCTTTCCTTGTGAATTGTGTGCTAAATAAGGCTTTTTTTGGTGAAAGAGTGCTAGTTTAACGCATAAACTAGCGCCATGGCACTTTGCAATAAAGGACTGTTATAATTCTCTAAAAATTTGTCCATGCAGAACAGTGTCACCTTAAACACCTTAAAGAACACCTTAAAGAAAGAACATGAGTGTATCTATCACAAAGACCAATCCTTTTCTTTTTTCCTTAACATAATTTTCAATACCGATATTGAAGTACAAGCTCACCATATTATATCACCTTGTCAATGAAGCAAAGCACAATGGTGCCCAACTGTCGCGGGACCAACTTGGATGTGGAGATCAGCGCAGATCAGCAACATAGCATGGTCTGCTTACACTTCTTCTCCAGGTCCAGCCATACCTACAGCAGCTATAAAACAAGTGAGCTTAGAACCACAAGCGAAACAATATAAAAAGTGACACTGAACAAAGCAACTTTCGTTAAGCATAAATAGGATCGAAATTCTGACATTATGCCCATAAGTAACTTCACTTTGAGCAACAAAGCATCCAATTTAAGAAAGATTATATGTATCAGCTATCTATGTGAGAAAGATTAATCGAACGCCCTCTATTTGCCATACCCCTCCCCTTATGCATGGATGTCTCCCTGACTGAGTGAGCTGATCCCAGGTATAGTGTAATTAAAGGTTGTCACTTGGTGGGCCAATCCCGATACCATTGTATGACTTGTACAATAATTTTAATGTGTTGTAATGCTGGCCATCCTGCAGGCACTGCAACATTATAGCACCCATAAGGCTAATGGTATTACCTGATAAGGTTAACTAATAGGTGTCCCCAGAAGCATAACTCGGCATGTATACTCGGAGGCCATTATTATAAGAGAAGCAATGGCAGAGGTGAAGCTTTATCCTGTGCCATATGCAAAATGGCCGAGGACGCCCAGCTTCTGGTTACATTCTCACTTGTGACCACTGCAACAGGCTGACTGACATGCGTAACCAGCAGTTTGTAGGACCACATTTTCATACCCTGCAATTTGTTTTACATCTGAAGAGATCAGCCTCAAGCTCCATGATGCGCTGCACTCAAGAAGCATTATAAACTGGCAACATTTAAATGCTATGCTGCATGGTTTGTTGCATGCTTTAGGAATTTACTTATTTATTATACACATAGCTCATAGGCTCCAGTTGGAGTGTTGCATGAGGTGGCAAGAAAACAAATTCTGAACAAGGAGAACATTCAACAAAACAAGTCAGACCAAAGAAGAAAAAATAACATACTCTCCTAATGGGACTATGTATCTGGCAGCTAGCTTCTAAAAAAGACAATTAGGAATCTTTTACTACCGGTAGCGCTTTAGGGGATGGAATGTAGAATTCCAAGCTTCATACACTTTTAAGCCACCTTTCGTGGCTTTTTGTTTTGAACTCCTATTCTCTGTACTATTATAGAAATGAATACCCCCTCCAAAATAAAACAAAGAAAAACATGTAATGCACAGTAATGTAACACAATAATGTAATGCACAACAGTGAGTACTTAGAAAAATGTAATTAAGAACATGGAGTCTATGTGGGCACAGATGTTAGAAGTCTACATGAAAGCATAATAATAAAGGTGGGCAAAGCATTTATGCTTTTGTCGGGCAAGCTGCAGCAAGACATACAGGTAAAGCATGCCTCACAACACAGTCCCTAAAAATATCTGTCACAATACAGTGAGTAGGTATATCATGCATATCTACAATAGCTCCTAATTATATTTAACTCAGAGGGGGCTACCTATGTAACTTGATCAAACTGAAGGTGGGCCAAATTATAAATATACGATTCAAGTAGACAGAAAATGGACGTTATGAAAATGCATCTACAGCAAAAGTGTTGTACATTATTGTTGTACATTATGTCATACCTGCCAACCTGTGAACATAATATTTTGTAAAAATGCTGCAGACACTAAATTCTTTGTTGTGGACATAGCACACATTATTTTAAAGCTTGCTCTCAGCACCCCCATTGTTGCATACACACACACACATTATTAATAAAGGGAAAATCGCACATCTACCCGCTCGTAGCAATTGCTACAAAAGAAACCCGTACGGATTCCTCGAAAGGAAAGCCTCACAATTGAAAAAAAGAAACCGTCCAGGTCTGGGACTCAAACCCGGGACCACCGCCTTTCCGGGACAGCCGCTTTACCATCTAAGATAACCAGGCGGCTAGCAGATGGCCGCGCCAAGTCGAATTTGTCGACAACATGAAGCAAAGGCAAGGATCTGACGTAATAGTTCTGCGGAAATGCGCAAGGTGTAGAGAAGTAATTAATAAAGGAGAAAAAATATGTCAAACCCTTGCTTTTGCTTCGCGTTGTCAAGTAATTCGACTTCGCCCTGCCATGTGCTAGCCAGCTGGTTATCTCAGATGGTAGAGTGGCTGCCTCGGAAAGGCGGTAGTCCCGGGTTCGAGTCCCGGACCAGGACGAATTTTTCTTCAACTGTGCGGCTTTCCTTTTGAGGAACACATACAGGTTTCCTTTGTTGCAAATGGTACGAGCGGGTGGATGTCTGATTTTCCCTTTATTAATTACTTCTCTCCACCTCGTGTGTTTGCGCAGAACTATTACGTCACACACACATTATCAACCATTATTTAATTTGTCGTGCAGCACGAAAAGCAGCAGCGAACTTGAAACCAGTAACTGACAACATTTTTTTTTAGATTACAGAGCTTTACGCTGCTTCAGGAATTTATCTGACTAAACTTCCTAAAAGCACGTGCCCCTCTGATGTTCTCGTTAGAGATATTGCATCGCTAATAATAAAGCAGTACAAGTACCATTATAATTAATTTTTTACATGCATTTTAACAATGTCATACCGTCAATCTCTCAACAGCTTTAAAACATCTTAACCAACACAACTTCATTGTCTTTCTAAAATGACATTAATAAAATTGTAAAATGAGCCCACATTTGTAAACCCACGAAAAATTCAGGAGTTTCCAAACATGGATGATACCAACAAAATCTGCAGCTCTTGTAAGTGGCAGCAACTGCTTTGCACACACCTTGTCACAGCATGCACATCAGGTACTTTTCCGTGCTGTTGAGGCTGCAGAAGTGCCGCAGGTGCATATGTGGAGGTGCCTCTGGTTCACAAAATCTTGCCATCCCTAAACAATAATAAATACTTATTTATTGTAATCCCTGCTGAAACTGCAAACTTGTGATATAAAAAGATCTCGTCACATTTTGAAAAAAGTCTCATACAACCAGTTACATGAAGCTGCAACTGGTTGTGCAAATATCTGATTGTAACATCACAGGCGGTTAAATAACACGTAAATCGAACTGTAGAGAACATGAATCTACTATGAAAAGGTTCACACAAACGTACAGCTGTATAACGTGAAATGTGAATTGTACTATCAAAAAATTCCTTAGGACATGAAAAGCGTTCCAAAACCTAACTTGTCTATGCGGCGCAACAAAGCACTGCTCCCAAAGGACGATGCGCTTAAAATTACAACAGACCACCTCATTTCTGGAGAGACAATACAGAAAAGAGAAAGATTTTTCGATTAAAAAGAAACATTGCTTATGTAATTTCGGCTTCTCTGCTAGATCGGAATCCTTTACAAGTACACGAAAACACACAGGACACTAATACACGTCATCTGACGACACACTATAAACAGAAGAATTTCCATACAAGCTAAAAATCTGGCCATGCGTCGACGAAGAAATCGGGTGCTATCTCGCGCAGCTGTTAGCTGTGACGAAGACACATCGACGTACTACTTCTAGAAATGACTATAACATTTCTTAATGAAAAATTATGTACACAAACAGTAACTTTCTTTGCTTGAATTTTTGTGCCCATTTAGATCAAAGAACCACCCGCGCTAGCGTGCTTCATAGGTGAAAGTAAATAAACCACAGATAGAGCTGTTGGTAACATGAATACGTTTTAGGGCAATTTCCATGGAACTTTTTGCTAAATGTGCACTGCGACATGAAGAACAACCATATGAAAAGCACATTTATAATTCTTGCTGCTTTACAAATCCGGATCCGGTTGTTGTACGGATCTTGCGATACGTACAACAACGCACACTTCACGAACCATAGACAGGAAGAATGCGCGCAAGCGCCGGACTTACCTTTCTAGGCGTACTCGGAAAACGCTCCTTTTAGCGTCACAGGTGCCGCGGCATCGACTGCACCAACGGTCCTTCCGGCGCACACACTGTTGAATTGCGGATCAACTACAGGACGTAAGAGCACAACTTTCACCAAATTCTTCCGTACAGCGCGATACGATGCGACAGTGCCAGAGGAGGAGATCCTGTTCATGAGCCCGGAACAAAGGAAGCGCGAAGGGTCATATCTTCGACATCGGCGCACCACACGAAGGATACTGCGGGCTACATTACGCGGTCCCAGGGGTTTTGTGATTCTCAATGCATACAAAATGCACCACAATTTCTCTCGGCACAGCGTACACACGATTAAACAACTACATCGGACGGCGTCAATGCAGCAAGCACTCACATGTGGCGACAACTGAGGACGGCAAAATATTATCACCTGTAACTTTACCGGCGCTACCTGTGCTGCCATCTGTAGGCCGCCACCGAAAGCGACCGTGCTTTCGGTGATCTCATGGATGGTGACGGCGTTGTATTTCGATGTTATGCGAGTCGTACAGCGTCTTGTACGACGTGTTTCAGCAACGTTGCTTTTAATAGAGAGGACAGCAATCTGCGTATACGCCGTATAGACGTCTCACCCACTTGAAAAACACAACAGCAAATTTTCAGTCTGTCGTATTTTGGGACGTCGTGACTGTCGTTCTGTTCTCTGTAGTGTGACGCCCTGTAGTCGAAAATTCTGTAGTTCCTGATCAATATTTGATTAAAAATTGACAGAGGTCATTTTAAGGTTATGTAAAATTATTAATACGAAATAAAATAAAAAATAAAAAGTAGAAGAAAAAATGCCTTTTGCCAAGGTGTCGAACTTCGGACCTGACGGTTCCGAGACAAGCATCTTACCACTGCACCACGCCGAACATCACTGCTGGCGTATGTTGAAGCTATGTCAAGAGTGTAAATTGCTGTCTGGGTTGCTGTTTACATTTGCATTTTAAAAGCCACGATGCGCTTTCACTTCACCGCGTCAACTGCCGCATCTCTAGATGAGCAAAAGTGTTGTTACCATCGACAGGTACATCGTGGAGTGCTAGACCATCGATTTTGCTGTAACGATAGCCATATTTCATACGAAATTCAGAAACAGACAACGGTGACCGGGGACACTGAGGGTTGTTACTGCTAATTTCGACAGTTGTCTCTTGCTCTTTACACTTTTGAGCTCGCATATAATTCGTGTGTTCAATACAATATAGCTACATAAACACTCGTGGGTGAGTCTTCATCTCGACAGAATACTGGCTTCTCACGGCAGCGCTGTACCAGATTAATGAGACCCGAGCGAGACAGCTTTTCACGCAACTTTGTGGAACAATCCAAAACTTCTTTCCCGCTTCGCATATGCTTGTGCAATATTTCTGGGAAATTAACTAATGTGTCAGTGTAACCGCACATGTAAGTCCACAGGCCTGTGTGCCCCATCTTACCAAATAAAACAAAGCGGATACGCAGCCATTCCCGCAGATGGTATGATTTTGATCAGCGGCCGATTTTGAGGAGGCCGGTAGGGCGTTGCTGGTGCCGCGTCGTCACGGCACAATTATAACAATTGGCAACGTCGACTTTAATGCCGGTGTCGGTGCTATCAGTACTGCCGGCTCCAAAGAAGCAAGATTGAATACCGCGCAAGAAAAAAAGTACAGTGTACACCACCGATGCGAAGCTGACATTTTAAAGGGCCGCGACGGAAAGTGCTTCTGTTGCGACTTCAGAACTCTTGGCCGTCGCGACCGAATGTTTCTGTTGCGACGTCAGAATCGCTGTCGTAACGTCAGAAATGTCTGTCGCAACTTCAGAAACGTTAGGAACTTCTGTCGTACAGCAGAAATTGCTGTAGTTGCAGCAGGAATTCCTGTGTCTTTTTCAACTGGGCAGGACCGGGAATCGGTTTGAAATTCGCAGCTAGCATATCGCAGTTTGGTCTGTGAATGTTCCGAGGTGGTCACGCAATTTCTGTAGAGCTTGATAATGGCCCCAACTTAGCACTAGGGGCTAAATTGTCAGGATGTCGAACAATAAAAAGTTCCTCCCCAGTTCTATCAAGCATTAAACTCGTATGCATGATACCATCCAGTATGGTTGCCACAAAGCTCCAGAATAAACCAGCTTTTGTGCCAAACAGGCGACCCTATATGGTGCCACTGCGTCCAGTATAAGCCAGTTTAGTTGCAAACAGGGCCCCTGTTAAGACCCATTTCTGCTTGAACTGGTCGTGCCTATACCTGCTTACATGCCAAACGGGACCCCGTTCAGCCCTGTTCATGTGTGAACTGGTCCAGTTTATACCTGTTTGCATGCCAAACGGGACCCCGTTCAGACCTGTTCGTGTGTAAACTGGTCCAGTTTATACCTGTTTGCATGCCAAACGGGACCCCGTTCAAACCTGTTCGTGTGTAAACTGGTCCTATTTATACCTGTTTGTTGCTAAACAGGTCCCTGTTAAAACCATTTTAAACCTGTATAACCCAGTTTGAATTTAAATAGGATTTTCCAATAGGGATGCATCTTTTGGTAGACGCGGATGAAGTTTTCTGCAAAACCACAAGATGTGCATGCAAATGGTGCTTTTTGCAGAACGCGCACGTGGATTTCTACCAAACGACGTGCTAAGCATGCCGATGCTGCTCTTTTTAGCACCCGCGCACGCATTTGTGCGAAAACGCGTTTTAAGCATGCACATGCATCTTTTGGTAGACGCGGATGAAGTTTTCTGCAAAACCACAAGATGTGCATGCAAATGGTGCTTTTTGCAGAACGCGCACGTGGATTTCTACCAAACGACGTGCTAAGCATGCCGATGCTGCTCTTTTTAGCACCCGCGCACGGATTTGTGAGAAAACGCGTTTTAAGCATGCACATGCATCTTTTGGTAGACGCGGATGAAGTTTTCTGCAAAACCACAAGATGTGCATGCAAATGGTGCTTTTGGCAGAACGCGCACGTGGATTTCTACCAAACGACGTGCTAAGCATGCCGATGCTGCTCTTTTTAGCACCCGCGCACGCATTTGTGCGAAAACGCGTTTTAAGCATGCACATGCATCTTTTGGTAGACGCGGATGAAGTTTTCTGCAATACCACAAGATGTGCATGCAAATGGTGCTTTTTGCAGAACGCGCTCGTGGATTTCTACCAAACGACGTGCTAAGCATGCCGATGCTGCTCTTTTTAGCACTCGCGCACGCATTTGCGCGAAAACGCGTTTTAAGCATGCACATGCATCTTTTGGTAGACGCGGATGAAGTTTTCTGCAAAACCACAAGATGTGCATGCAAATGGTGCTTTTTGCAGAACGCGCACGTGGATTTCTACCAAACGACGTGCTAAGCATGCCGATGCTGCTCTTTTTTGCACCCGCGCACGGATTTGTGCGAAAACGCGTTTTAAGCATGCACATGCATCTTTTGGTAGACGCGGATGAAGTTTTCTGCAAAACCACAAGATGTGCATGCAAATGGTGCTTTTGGCAGAACGCGCACGTGGATTTCTACCAAACGACGTGCTAAGCATGCCGATGCTGCTCTTTTTAGCACCCGCGCACGGATTTGTGCGAAAACGCATTTTAAGCATGCACATGCATCTTTTGGTAGACGCGGATGAAGTTTTCTGCAAAACCACAAGATGTGCATGCAAATGGTGCTTTTTGCAGAACGCGCTCGTGGATTTCTACCAAACGACGTGCTAAGCATGCCGATGCTGCTCTTTTTAGCACCCGCGCAGGCATTTGTGCGAAAACGCGTTTTAAGCATGCACATGCATCTTTTGGTAGACGCGGGTGAAGTTTTCTGCAAAACCACAAGATGTGCATGCAAATGGTGCTTTTTGCAGAACGCGCACGTGGATTTCTACCAAACGACGTGCTAAGCATGCCGATGCTGCTCTTTTTAGCACCCGCGCACGGATTTGTGCGAAAACGCGTTTTAAGCATGCACATGCATCTTTTGGTAGACGCGGATGAAGTTTTCTGCAAAACCACAAGATGTGCATGCAAATGGTGCTTTTTGCAGAACGCGCACGTGGATTTCTACCAAACGACGTGCTAAGCATGCCGATGCTGCTCTTTTTAGCACCCGCGCACGCATTTGTGCGAAAACGCGTTTTAAGCATGCACATGCATCTTTTGGTAGACGCGGATGAAGTTTTCTGCAAAACCACAAGATGTGCATGCAAATGGTGCTTTTTGCAGAACGCGCACGTGGATTTCTACCAAACGACGTGCTAAGCTTGCCGATGCTGCTCTTTTTAGCACCCGCGCACGGATTTGTGCGAAAACGCGTTTTAAGCATGCACATGCATCTTTTGGTAGACGCGGATGAAGTTTTCTGCAAAACCACAAGATGTGCATGCAAATGGTGCTTTTGGCAGAACGCGCACGTGGATTTCTACCAAACGACGTGCTAAGCATGCCGATGCTGCTCTTTTTAGCACCCGCGCACGCATTTGTGCGAAAACGCGTTTTAAGCATGCACATGCATCTTTTGGTAGACGCGGATGAAGTTTTCTGCAAAACCACAAGATGTGCATGCAAATGGTGCTTTTTGCAGAACGCGCACGTGGATTTCTACCAAACGACGTGCTAAGCATGCCGATGCTGCTCTTTTTAGCACTTGCGCACGGATTTGTGCGAAAACGCGTTTTAAGCATGCACATGCATCTTTTGGTAGACGCGGATGAAGTTTTCTGCAAAACCACAAGATGTGCATGCAAATGGTGCTTTTGGCAGAACGCGCACGTGGATTTCTAGCAAACGACGTGCTAAGCATGCCGATGCTGCTCTTTTTAGCACCCGCGCACGCATTTGTGCGAAAACGCGTTTTAAGCATGCACATGCATCTTTTGGTAGACGCGGATGAAGTTTTCTGCAAAACCACAAGATGTGCATGCAAATGGTGCTTTTTGCAGAACGCGCACGTGGATTTCTACCAAACGACGTGCTAAGCATGCCGATGCTGCTATTTTTAGCACCCGCGCACGCATTTGTGCGAAAACGCGTTTTAAGCATGCACATGCATCTTTTGGTAGACGCGGATAAGTTTTCTGCAAAACCACAAGATGTGCATGCAAATGGTCCTTTTTGCAGAACGCGCACGTGGATTTCTACCAAACGACGTGCTAAGCATGCCGATGCTGCTCTTTTTAGCACCCGCGCACGCATTTGTGCGAAAACGCGTTTTAAGCATGCACATGCATCTTTTGGTAGACGCGGATGAAGTTTTCTGCAAAACCACAAGATGTGCATGCAAATGGTGCTTTTTGCAGAACGCGCACGTGGATTTCTACCAAACGACGTGCTAAGCATGCCGATGCTGCTCTTTTTAGCACCCGCGCACGCATTTGTGCGAAAACGCGTTTTAAGCATGCACATGCATCTTTTGGTAGACGCGGATGAAGTTTTCTGCAAAACCACAAGATGTGCATGCAAATGGTGCTTTTTGATGAACGCGCACGTGGATTTCTACCAAACGACGTGCTAAGCATGCCGATGCTGCTCTTTTTAGCACCCGCGCACGGATTTGTGCGAAAACGCGTTTTAAGCATGCACATGCATCTTTTGGTAGACGCGGATGAAGTTTTCTGCAAAACCACAAGATGTGCATGCAAATGGTGCTTTTGGCAGAACGCGCACGTGGATTTCTACCAAACGACGTGCTAAGCATGCCGATGCTGCTCTTTTTAGCACCCGCGCACGCATTTGTGCGAAAACGCGTTTTAAGCATGCACATGCATCTTTTGGTAGACGCGGATGAAGTTTTCTGCAATACCACAAGATGTGCATGCAAATGGTGCTTTTTGCAGAACGCGCTCGTGGATTTCTACCAAACGACGTGCTAAGCATGCCGATGCTGCTCTTTTTAGCACTCGCGCACGCATTTGCGCGAAAACGCGTTTTAAGCATGCACATGCATCTTTTGGTAGACGCGGATGAAGTTTTCTGCAAAACCACAAGATGTGCATGCAAATGGTGCTTTTTGCAGAACGCGCACGTGGATTTCTACCAAACGACGTGCTAAGCATGCCGATGCTGCTCTTTTTAGCACCCGCGCACGGATTTGTGCGAAAACGCGTTTTAAGCATGCACATGCATCTTTTGGTAGACGCGGATGAAGTTTTCTGCAAAACCACAAGATGTGCATGCAAATGGTGCTTTTGGCAGAACGCGCACGTGGATTTCTACCAAACGACGTGCTAAGCATGCCGATGCTGCTCTTTTTAGCACCCGCGCACGCATTTGTGCGAAAACGCGTTTTAAGCATGCACATGCATCTTTTGGTAGACGCGGATGAAGTTTTCTGCAAAACCACAAGATGTGCATGCAAATGGTGCTTTTTGCAGAACGCGCTCGTGGATTTCTACCAAACGACGTGCTAAGCATGCCGATGCTGCTCTTTTTAGCACCCGCGCACGCATTTCTGCGAAAACGCGTTTTAAGCATGCACATGCATCTTTTGGTAGACGCGGATGAAGTTTTCTGCAAAACCACAAGATGTGCATGCAAATGGTGCTTTTTGCAGAACGCGCACGTGGATTTCTACCAAACGACGTGCTAAGCATGCCGATGCTGCTCTTTTTAGCACCCGCGCACGGATTTGTGCGAAAACGCGTTTTAAGCATGCACATGCATCTTTTGGTAGACGCGGATGAAGTTTTCTGCAAAACCACAAGATGTGCATGCAAATGGTGCTTTTTGCAGAACGCGCACGTGGATTTCTACCAAACGACGTGCTAAGCACGCCGATGCTGCTCTTTTTAGCACCCGCGCACGCATTTGTGCGAAAACGCGTTTTAAGCATGCACATGCATCTTTTGGTAGACGCGGATGAAGTTTTCTGCAAAACCACAAGATGTGCATGCAAATGGTGCTTTTTGCAGAACGCGCTCGTGGATGTCTACCAAACGACGTGCTAAGCATGCCGATGCTGCTCTTTTTAGCACCCGCGCACGCATTTGTGCGAAAACGCGTTTTAAGCATGCACATGCATCTTTTGGTAGACGCGGATGAAGTTTTCTGCAAAACCACAAGATGTGCATGCAAATGGTGCTTTTTGCATAACGCGCACGTGGATTTCTACCAAACGACGTGCTAAGCATGCCGATGCTGCTCTTTTTAGCACCCGCGCACGGATTTGTGCGAAAACGCGTTTTAAGCATGCACATGCATCTTTTGGTAGACGCGGATGAAGTTTTCTGCAAAACCACAAGATGTGCATGCAAATGGTGCTTTTGGCAGAACGCGCACGTGGATTTCTACCAAACGACGTGCTAACCATGCCGATGCTGCTATTTTTAGCACCCGCGCACGCATTTGTGCAAAAACGCGTTTTGAGCATGCACATGCATCTTTTGGTAGACGCGGATGAAGTTTTCTGCAAAACCACAAGATGTGCATGCAAATGGTGCTTTTTGCAGAACGCGCACGTGGATTTCTACCAAACGACGTGCTAACCATGCCGATGCTGCTATTTTTAGCACCCGCGCACCCATTTGTGCAAAAACGCGTTTTGAGCATGCACATGCATCTTTTGGTAGACGCGGATGAAGTTTTCTGCAAAACCACAAGATGTGCATGCAAATGGTGCTTTTTGCAGAACGCGCACGGGGATTTCTACCAAACGACGTGCTAAGCATGCCGATGCTGCTCTTTTTAGCACCCGCGCACGCATTTGTGCGAAAACGCGTTTTAAGCATGCACGTGCATCTTTTGGTAGACGCGGATGAAGTTTTCTGCAAAACCACAAGATGTGCATGCAAATGGTGCTTTTTGCAGAACGTGCACGTGGATTTCTACCAAACGACGTGCTAAGCTTGCCGATGCTGCTCTTTTTAGCACCCGCGCACGGATTTGTGCGAAAACGCGTTTTAAGCATGCACATGCATCTTTTGGTAGACGCGGATGAAGTTTTCTGCAAAACCACAAGATGTGCATGCAAATGGTGCTTTTGGCAGAACGCGCACGTAGATTTCTACCAAACGACGTGCTAAGCATGCCGATGCTGCTCTTTTTAGCACCCGCGCACGCATTTGTGCGGAAACGCGTTTTAAGCATGCACATGCATCTTTTGGTAGACGCGGATGAAGTTTTCTGCAAAACCACAAGATGTGCATGCAAATGGTGCTTTTTGCAGAACGCGCACGTGGATTTCTACCAAACGACGTGCTAAGCATGCCGATGCTGCTCTTTTTAGCACCCGCGCACGGATTTGTGCGAAAACGCGTTTTAAGCATGCACATGCATCTTTTGGTAGACGCGGATGAAGTTTTCTGCAAAACAACAGGATGTGCATGCAAATGGTGCTTTTGGCAGAACGCGCACGTGGATTTCTACCAAACGACGTGCTAAGCATGCCGATGCTGCTCTTTTTAGCACCCGCGCACGCATTTGTGCGAAAACGCGTTTTAAGCATGCACATGCATCTTTTGGTAGACGCGGATGAAGTTTTCTGCAAAACCACAAGATGTGCATGCAAATGGTGCTTTTTGCAGAACGCGCACGTGGATTTCTACCAAACGACGTGCTAAGCATGCCGATGCTGCTCTTTTTAGCACCCGCGCACGCATTTGTGCGAAAACGCGTTTTAAGCATGCACATGCATCTTTTGGTAGACGCGGATGAAGTTTTCTGCAAAACCACAAGATGTGCATGCAAATGGTGCTTTTGGCAGAACGGGCACGTGGATTTCTACCATACGACGTGCTAAGCATGCCGATGCTGCTCTTTTTAGCACCCGCGCACGCATTTTTGCGAAAACGCGTTTTAAGCATGCACATGCACCTTTTGGTAGACGCGGATGAAGTTTTCTGCAAAACCACAAGATGTGCATGCAAATGGTGCTTTTTGCAGAACGCGCACGTGGATTTCTACCAAACGACGTGCTAAGCATGCCGATGCTGCTCTTTTTAGCACCCGCGCACGGATTTGTGCGAAAACGCGTTTTAAGCATGCACATGCATCTTTTGGTAGACACGGATGAAGTTTTCTGCAAAACCACAAGATGTGCATGCAAATGGTGCTTTTTGCAGAACGCGCACGTGGATTTCTACCAAACGACGTGCTAAGCATGCCGATGCTGCTCTTTTTAGCACCCGCGCACGGATTTGTGCGAAAACGCGTTTTAAGCATGCACATGCATCTTTTGGTAGACGCGGATGAAGTTTTTTGCAAAACCACAAGATGTGCATGCAAATGGTGCTTTTGGCAGAACGCGCTCGTGGATTTCTACCAAACGACGTGCTAAGCATGCCGATGCTGCTATTTTTAGCACCCGCGCACGCATTTGTGCGAAAACGCGTTTTAAGCATGCACATGCATCTTTTGGTAGACGCGGATGATGTTTTCTGCAAAACCACAAGATGTGCATGCAAATGGTGCTTTTTGCAGAACGCGCACGTGGATTTCTACCAAACGACGTGCTAAGCTTGCCGATGCTGCTCTTTTTAGCACCCGCGCACGCATTTGTGCGAAAACGCGTTTTAAGCATGCACATGCATCTTTTGGTAGACGCGGATAAGTTTTCTGCAAAACCACAAGATGTGCATGCAAATGGTCCTTTTTGCAGAACGCGCACGTGGATTTCTACCAAACGACGTGCTAAGCATGCCGATGCTGCTCTTTTTAGCACCCGCGCACGCATTTGTGCGAAAACGCGTTTTAAGCATGCACATGCATCTTTTGGTAGGCGCGGATGAAGTTTTCTGCAAAACCACAAGATGTGCATGCAAATGGTGCTTTTTGCAGAACGCGCACGTGGATTTCTACCAAACGACGTGCTAAGCATGCCGATGCTGCTCTTTTTAGCACCCGCGCACGCATTTGTGCGAAAACGCGTTTTAAGCATGCACATGCATCTTTTGGTAGACGCGGATGAAGTTTTCTGCAAAACCACAAGATGTGCATGCAAATGGTGCTTTTTGCAGAACGGGCACGTGGATTTCTACCAAACGACGTGCTAAGCATGCCGATGCTGCTCTTTTTAGCACCCGCGCACGGATTTGTGCGAAAACGCGTTTTAAGCATGCACATGCATCTTTTGGTAGACGCGGATGAAGTTTTCTGCAAAACCACAAGATGTGCATGCAAATGGTGCTTTTGGCAGAACGCGCACGTGGATTTCTACCAAACGACGTGCTAAGCATGCCGATGCTGCTCTTTTTAGCACCCGCGCACGCATTTGTGCGAAAACGCGTTTTAAGCATGCACATGCATCTTTTGGTAGACGCGGATGAAGTTTTCTGCAATACCACAAGATGTGCATGCAAATGGTGCTTTTTGCAGAACGCGCTCGTGGATTTCTACCAAACGACGTGCTAAGCATGCCGATGCTGCTCTTTTTAGCACTCGCGCACGCATTTGCGCGAAAACGCGTTTTAAGCATGCACATGCATCTTTTGGTAGACGCGGATGAAGTTTTCTGCAAAACCACAAGATGTGCATGCAAATGGTGCTTTTTGCAGAACGCGCACGTGGATTTCTACCAAACGACGTGCTAAGCATGCCGATGCTGCTCTTTTTTGCACCCGCGCACGGATTTGTGCGAAAACGCGTTTTAAGCATGCACATGCATCTTTTGGTAGACGCGGATGAAGTTTTCTGCAAAACCACAAGATGTGCATGCAAATGGTGCTTTTGGCAGAACGCGCACGTGGATTTCTACCAAACGACGTGCTAAGCATGCCGATGCTGCTCTTTTTAGCACCCGCGCACGGATTTGTGCGAAAACGCATTTTAAGCATGCACATGCATCTTTTGGTAGACGCGGATGAAGTTTTCTGCAAAACCACAAGATGTGCATGCAAATGGTGCTTTTTGCAGAACGCGCTCGTGGATTTCTACCAAACGACGTGCTAAGCATGCCGATGCTGCTCTTTTTAGCACCCGCGCAGGCATTTGTGCGAAAACGCGTTTTAAGCATGCACATGCATCTTTTGGTAGACGCGGGTGAAGTTTTCTGCAAAACCACAAGATGTGCATGCAAATGGTGCTTTTTGCAGAACGCGCACGTGGATTTCTACCAAACGACGTGCTAAGCATGCCGATGCTGCTCTTTTTAGCACCCGCGCACGGATTTGTGCGAAAACGCGTTTTAAGCATGCACATGCATCTTTTGGTAGACGCGGATGAAGTTTTCTGCAAAACCACAAGATCTGCATGCAAATGGTGCTTTTGGCAGAACGCGCACGTGGATTTCTACCAAACGACGTGCTAAGCATGCCGATGCTGCTCTTTTTAGCACCCGCGCACGCATTTGTGCCAAAACGCGTTTTAAGCATGCACATGCATCTTTTGGTAGACGCGGATGAAGTTTTCTGCAAAACCACAAGATGTGCATGCAAATGGTGCTTTTTGCAGAACGCGCACGTGGATTTCTACCAAACGACGTGCTAAGCATGCCGATGCTGCTCTTTTTAGCACCCGCGCACGCATTTGTGCGAAAACGCGTTTTAAGCATGCACATGCATCTTTTGGTAGACGCGGATGAAGTTTTCTGCAAAACCACAAGATGTGCATGCAAATGGTGCTTTTTGCAGAACGCGCACGTGGATTTCTACCAAACGACGTGCTAAGCTTGCCGATGCTGCTCTTTTTAGCACCCGCGCACGGATTTGTGCGAAAACGCGTTTTAAGCATGCACATGCATCTTTTGGTAGACGCGGATGAAGTTTTCTGCAAAACCACAAGATGTGCATGCAAATGGTGCTTTTGGCAGAACGCGCACGTGGATTTCTACCAAACGACGTGCTAAGCATGCCGATGCTGCTCTTTTTAGCACCCGCGCACGCATTTGTGCGAAAACGCGTTTTAAGCATGCACATGCATCTTTTGGTAGACGCGGATGAAGTTTTCTGCAAAACCACAAGATGTGCATGCAAATGGTGCTTTTTGCAGAACGCGCACGTGGATTTCTACCAAACGACGTGCTAAGCATGCCGATGCTGCTCTTTTTAGCACTTGCGCACGGATTTGTGCGAAAACGCGTTTTAAGCATGCACATGCATCTTTTGGTAGACGCGGATGAAGTTTTCTGCAAAACCACAAAATGTGCATGCAAATGGTGCTTTTGGCAGAACGCGCACGTGGATTTCTAGCAAACGACGTGCTAAGCATGCCGATGCTGCTCTTTTTAGCACCCGCGCACGCATTTGTGCGAAAACGCGTTTTAAGCATGCACATGCATCTTTTGGTAGACGCGGATGAAGTTTTCTGCAAAACCACAAGATGTGCATGCAAATGGTGCTTTTTGCAGAACGCGCACGTGGATTTCTACCAAACGACGTGCTAAGCATGCCGATGCTGCTATTTTTAGCACCCGCGCACGCATTTGTGCGAAAACGCGTTTTAAGCATGCACATGCATCTTTTGGTAGACGCGGATAAGTTTTCTGCAAAACCACAACATGTGCATGCAAATGGTCCTTTTTGCAGAACGCGCACGTGAATTTCTACCAAACGACGTGCTAAGCATGCCGATGCTGCTCTTTTTAGCACCCGCGCACGCATTTGTGCGAAAACGCGTTTTAAGCATGCACATGCATCTTTTGGTAGACGCGGATGAAGTTTTCTGCAAAACCACAAGATGTGCATGCAAATGGTGCTTTTTGCAGAACGCGCACGTGGATTTCTACCAAACGACGTGCTAAGCATGCCGATGCTGCTCTTTTTAGCACCCGCGCACGCATTTGTGCGAAAACGCGTTTTAAGCATGCACATGCATCTTTTGGTAGACGCGGATGAAGTTTTCTGCAAAACCACAAGATGTGCATGCAAATGGTGCTTTTTGCAGAACGCGCACGTGGATTTCTACCAAACGACGTGCTAAGCATGCCGATGCTGCTCTTTTTAGCACCCGCGCACGGATTTGTGCGAAAACTCGTTTTAAGCATGCACATGCATCTTTTGGTAGACGCGGATGAAGTTTTCTGCAAAACCACAAGATGTGCATGCAAATGGTGCTTTTGGCAGAACGCGCACGTGGATTTCTACCAAACGACGTGCTAAGCATGCCGATGCTGCTCTTTTTAGCACCCGCGCACGCATTTGTGCGAAAACGCGTTTTAAGCATGCACATGCATCTTTTGGTAGACGCGGATGAAGTTTTCTGCAATACCACAAGATGTGCATGCAAATGGTGCTTTTTGCAGAACGCGCTCGTGGATTTCTACCAAACGACGTGCTAAGCATGCCGATGCTGCTCTTTTTAGCACTCGCGCACGCATTTGCGCGAAAACGCGTTTTAAGCATGCACATGCATCTTTTGGTAGACGCGGATGAAGTTTTCTGCAAAACCACAAGATGTGCATGCAAATGGTGCTTTTTGCAGAACGCGCACGTGGATTTCTACCAAACGACGTGCTAAGCATGCCGATGCTGCTCTTTTTAGCACCCGCGCACGGATTTGTGCGAAAACGCGTTTTAAGCATGCACATGCATCTTTTGGTAGACGCGGATGAAGTTTTCTGCAAAACCACAAGATGTGCATGCAAATGGTGCTTTTGGCAGAACGCGCACGTGGATTTCTACCAAACGACGTGCTAAGCATGCCGATGCTGCTATTTTTAGCACCCGCGCACGCATTTGTGCGAAAACGCGTTTTAAGCATGCACATGCATCTTTTGGTAGACGCGGATAAGTTTTCTGCAAAACCACAAAATGTGCATGCAAATGGTCCTTTTTGCAGAACGCGCACGTGAATTTCTACCAAACGACGTGCTAAGCATGCCGATGCTGCTCTTTTTAGCACCCGCGCACGCATTTGTGCGAAAACGCGTTTTAAGCATGCACATGCATCTTTTGGTAGACGCGGATGAAGTTTTCTGCAAAACCACAAGATGTGCATGCAAATGGTGCTTTTTGCAGAACGCGCACGTGGATTTCTACCAAACGACGTGCTAAGCATGCCGATGCTGCTCTTTTTAGCACCCGCGCCCGCATTTGTGCGAAAACGCGTTTTAAGCATGCACATGCATCTTTTGGTAGACGCGGATGAAGTTTTCTGCAAAACCACAAGATGTGCATGCAAATGGTGCTTTTTGCAGAACGCGCACGTGGATTTCTACCAAACGACGTGCTAAGCATGCCGATGCTGCTCTTTTTAGCACCCGCGCACGGATTTGTGCGAAAACTCGTTTTAAGCATGCACATGCATCTTTTGGTAGACGCGGATGAAGTTTTCTGCAAAACCACAAGATGTGCATGCAAATGGTGCTTTTGGCAGAACGCGCACGTGGATTTCTACCAAACGACGTGCTAAGCATGCCGATGCTGCTCTTTTTAGCACCCGCGCACGCATTTGTGCGAAAACGCGTTTTAAGCATGCACATGCATCTTTTGGTAGACGCGGATGAAGTTTTCTGCAATACCACAAGATGTGCATGCAAATGGTGCTTTTTGCAGAACGCGCTCGTGGATTTCTACCAAACGACGTGCTAAGCATGCCGATGCTGCTCTTTTTAGCACTCGCGCACGCATTTGCGCGAAAACGCGTTTTAAGCATGCACATGCATCTTTTGGTAGACGCGGATGAAGTTTTCTGCAAAACCACAAGATGTGCATGCAAATGGTGCTTTTGGCAGAACGCGCACGTGGATTTCTACCAAACGACGTGCTAAGCATGCCGATGCTGCTCTTTTTAGCACCCGCGCACGCATTTGTGCGAAAACGCGTTTTAAGCATGCACATGCATCTTTTGGTAGACGCGGATGAAGTTTTCTGCAAAACCACAAGATGTGCATGCAAATGGTGCTTTTTGCAGAACGCGCACGTGGATTTCTACCAAACGACGTGCTAAGCATGCCGATGCTGCTCTTTTTAGCACTTGCGCACGGATTTGTGCGAAAACGCGTTTTAAGCATGCACATGCATCTTTTGGTAGACGCGGATGAAGTTTTCTGCAAAACCACAAAATGTGCATGCAAATGGTGCTTTTGGCAGAACGCGCACGTGGATTTCTAGCAAACGACGTGCTAAGCATGCCGATGCTGCTCTTTTTAGCACCCGCGCACGCATTTGTGCGAAAACGCGTTTTAAGCATGCACATGCATCTTTTGGTAGACGCGGATGAAGTTTTCTGCAAAACCACAAGATGTGCATGCAAATGGTGCTTTTTGCAGAACGCGCACGTGGATTTCTACCAAACGACGTGCTAAGCATGCCGATGCTGCTATTTTTAGCACCCGCGCACGCATTTGTGCGAAAACGCGTTTTAAGCATGCACATGCATCTTTTGGTAGACGCGGATAAGTTTTCTGCAAAACCACAACATGTGCATGCAAATGGTCCTTTTTGCAGAACGCGCACGTGAATTTCTACCAAACGACGTGCTAAGCATGCCGATGCTGCTCTTTTTAGCACCCGCGCACGCATTTGTGCGAAAACGCGTTTTAAGCATGCACATGCATCTTTTGGTAGACGCGGATGAAGTTTTCTGCAAAACCACAAGATGTGCATGCAAATGGTGCTTTTTGCAGAACGCGCACGTGGATTTCTACCAAACGACGTGCTAAGCATGCCGATGCTGCTCTTTTTAGCACCCGCGCACGCATTTGTGCGAAAACGCGTTTTAAGCATGCACATGCATCTTTTGGTAGACGCGGATGAAGTTTTCTGCAAAACCACAAGATGTGCATGCAAATGGTGCTTTTTGCAGAACGCGCACGTGGATTTCTACCAAACGACGTGCTAAGCATGCCGATGCTGCTCTTTTTAGCACCCGCGCACGGATTTGTGCGAAAACTCGTTTTAAGCATGCACATGCATCTTTTGGTAGACGCGGATGAAGTTTTCTGCAAAACCACAAGATGTGCATGCAAATGGTGCTTTTGGCAGAACGCGCACGTGGATTTCTACCAAACGACGTGCTAAGCATGCCGATGCTGCTCTTTTTAGCACCCGCGCACGCATTTGTGCGAAAACGCGTTTTAAGCATGCACATGCATCTTTTGGTAGACGCGGATGAAGTTTTCTGCAATACCACAAGATGTGCATGCAAATGGTGCTTTTTGCAGAACGCGCTCGTGGATTTCTACCAAACGACGTGCTAAGCATGCCGATGCTGCTCTTTTTAGCACTCGCGCACGCATTTGCGCGAAAACGCGTTTTAAGCATGCACATGCATCTTTTGGTAGACGCGGATGAAGTTTTCTGCAAAACCACAAGATGTGCATGCAAATGGTGCTTTTTGCAGAACGCGCACGTGGATTTCTACCAAACGACGTGCTAAGCATGCCGATGCTGCTCTTTTTAGCACCCGCGCACGGATTTGTGCGAAAACGCGTTTTAAGCATGCACATGCATCTTTTGGTAGACGCGGATGAAGTTTTCTGCAAAACCACAAGATGTGCATGCAAATGGTGCTTTTGGCAGAACGCGCACGTGGATTTCTACCAAACGACGTGCTAAGCATGCCGATGCTGCTATTTTTAGCACCCGCGCACGCATTTGTGCGAAAACGCGTTTTAAGCATGCACATGCATCTTTTGGTAGACGCGGATAAGTTTTCTGCAAAACCACAAAATGTGCATGCAAATGGTCCTTTTTGCAGAACGCGCACGTGAATTTCTACCAAACGACGTGCTAAGCATGCCGATGCTGCTCTTTTTAGCACCCGCGCACGCATTTGTGCGAAAACGCGTTTTAAGCATGCACATGCATCTTTTGGTAGACGCGGATGAAGTTTTCTGCAAAACCACAAGATGTGCATGCAAATGGTGCTTTTTGCAGAACGCGCACGTGGATTTCTACCAAACGACGTGCTAAGCATGCCGATGCTGCTCTTTTTAGCACCCGCGCCCGCATTTGTGCGAAAACGCGTTTTAAGCATGCACATGCATCTTTTGGTAGACGCGGATGAAGTTTTCTGCAAAACCACAAGATGTGCATGCAAATGGTGCTTTTTGCAGAACGCGCACGTGGATTTCTACCAAACGACGTGCTAAGCATGCCGATGCTGCTCTTTTTAGCACCCGCGCACGGATTTGTGCGAAAACTCGTTTTAAGCATGCACATGCATCTTTTGGTAGACGCGGATGAAGTTTTCTGCAAAACCACAAGATGTGCATGCAAATGGTGCTTTTGGCAGAACGCGCACGTGGATTTCTACCAAACGACGTGCTAAGCATGCCGATGCTGCTCTTTTTAGCACCCGCGCACGCATTTGTGCGAAAACGCGTTTTAAGCATGCACATGCATCTTTTGGTAGACGCGGATGAAGTTTTCTGCAATACCACAAGATGTGCATGCAAATGGTGCTTTTTGCAGAACGCGCTCGTGGATTTCTACCAAACGACGTGCTAAGCATGCCGATGCTGCTCTTTTTAGCACTCGCGCACGCATTTGCGCGAAAACGCGTTTTAAGCATGCACATGCATCTTTTGGTAGACGCGGATGAAGTTTTCTGCAAAACCACAAGATGTGCATGCAAATGGTGCTTTTTGCAGAACGCGCACGTGGATTTCTACCAAACGACGTGCTAAGCATGCCGATGCTGCTCTTTTTAGCACCCGCGCACGGATTTGTGCGAAAACGCGTTTTAAGCATGCACATGCATCTTTTGGTAGACGCGGATGAAGTTTTCTGCAAAACCACAAGATGTGCATGCAAATGGTGCTTTTGGAAGAACGCGCACGTGGATTTCTACCAAACGACGGGCTAAGCATGCCGATGCTGCTCTTTTTAGCACCCGCGCACGGATTTGTGCGAAAACGCGTTTTAAGCATGCACATGCATCTTTTGGTAGACGCGGATGAAGTTTTCTGCAAAACCACAAGATGTGCATGCAAATGGTGCTTTTGGCAGAACGCGCACGTGGATTTCTACCAAACGACGTGCTAAGCATGCCGATGCTGCTCTTTTTAGCACCCGCGCACGCATTTGTGCGAAAACGCGTTTTAAGCATGCACATGCATCTTTTGGTAGACGCGGATGAAGTTTTCTGCAAAACCACAAGATGTGCATGCAAATGGTGCTTTTTGCAGAACGCGCTCGTGGATTTCTACCAAACGACGTGCTAAGCATGCCGATGCTGCTCTTTTTAGCACCCGCGCACGCATTTCTGCGAAAACGCGTTTTAAGCATGCACATGCATCTTTTGGTAGACGCGGATGAAGTTTTCTGCAAAACCACAAGATGTGCATGCAAATGGTGCTTTTTGCAGAACGCGCACGTGGATTTCTACCAAACGACGTGCTAAGCATGCCGATGCTGCTCTTTTTAGCACCCGCGCACGGATTTGTGCGAAAACGCGTTTTAAGCATGCACATGCATCTTTTGGTAGACGCGGATGAAGTTTTCTGCAAAACCACAAGATGTGCATGCAAATGGTGCTTTTTGCAGAACGCGCACGTGGATTTCTACCAAACGACGTGCTAAGCACGCCGATGCTGCTCTTTTTAGCACCCGCGCACGCATTTGTGCGAAAACGCGTTTTAAGCATGCACATGCATCTTTTGGTAGACGCGGATGAAGTTTTCTGCAAAACCACAAGATGTGCATGCAAATGGTGCTTTTTGCAGAACGCGCTCGTGGATGTCTACCAAACGACGTGCTAAGCATGCCGATGCTGCTCTTTTTAGCACCCGCGCACGCATTTGTGCGAAAACGCGTTTTAAGCATGCACATGCATCTTTTGGTAGACGCGGATGAAGTTTTCTGCAAAACCACAAGATGTGCATGCAAATGGTGCTTTTTGCATAACGCGCACGTGGATTTCTACCAAACGACGTGCTAAGCATGCCGATGCTGCTCTTTTTAGCACCCGCGCACGGATTTGTGCGAAAACGCGTTTTAAGCATGCACATGCATCTTTTGGTAGACGCGGATGAAGTTTTCTGCAAAACCACAAGATGTGCATGCAAATGGTGCTTTTGGCAGAACGCGCACGTTGATTTCTACCAAACGACGTGCTAAGCATGCCGATGCTGCTCTTTTTAGCACCCGCGCACGCATTTGTGCGAAAACGCGTTTTAAGCATGCACATGAATCTTTTGGTAGACGCGGATGAAGTTTTCTGCAAAACCACAAGATGTGCATGCAAATGGTGCTTTTGGCAGAACGCGCACGTGGATTTCTACCAAACGACGTGCTAAGCATGCCGATGCTGCTCTTTTTAGCACCCGCGCACGCATTTGTGCGAAAACGCGTTTTAAGCATGCCCATGCATCTTTTGGTAGACGCGGATGAAGTTTTCTGCAAAACCACAAGACGTGCATGCAAATGGTGCTTTTTGCAGAACGCGCACGTGGATTTCTACCAAACGACGTGCTAAGCATGCCGATGCTGCTCTTTCTAGCACCCGCGCACGGATTTGTGCGAAAACGCGTTTTAAGCATGCACATGCATCTCTTGGTAGACGCGGATGAAGTTTTCCGCAAAACCACAAGATGTGCATGCAAATGGTGCTTTTGGCAGAACGCGCACGTGGATTTCTACCAAACGACGTGCTAAGCATGCCGATGCTGCTCTTTTTAGCACCCGCGCACGCATTTGTGCGAAAACGCGTTTTGAGCATGCACATGCATCTTTTGGTAGACGCGGATGAAGTTTTCTGCAAAACCACAAGATGTGCATGCAAATGGTGCTTTTTGCAGAACGCGCTCGTGGATTTCTACCAAACGACGTGCTAAGCATGCCGATGCTGCTCTTTTTAGCACCCGCGCACGCATTTCTGCGAAAACGCGTTTTAAAGCATGCACATGCATCTTTTGGTAGACGCGGATGAAGTTTTCTGCAAAACCACAAGATGTGCATGCAAATGGTGCTTTTTGCAGAACGCGCACGTGGATTTCTACCAAACGACGTGCTAAGCATGCCGATGCTGCTCTTTTTAGCACCCGCGCACGGATTTGTGCGAAAACGCGTTTTAAGCATGCACATGCATCTTTTGGTAGACGCGGATGAAGTTTTCTGCAAAACCACAAGATGTGCATGCA